>NW_027459647.1:300000-517500 GCF_050624435.1 Tenrec ecaudatus
TGCCTGCTAGGTAAACTAGATAGTCCAAGTGCCCGCTAGGTAACCTACATAGTCCAAGTTCCTGATGGTAACCTAAATATTCCAAATGCCCGCCAGGGAAAGTACATAGTCCAAGTGCCCGCTAGTTAACATAGATAGTCCAAGTGCCTGCTAGTAAACTTACATAATCCATGGGCCCGCTAGTTAACCTACATAGTGCATGGGCCCGCTAGTTAACCTAGATCGTGCAAGTGTCCGCAAGTTAACCTACATAGTCCAAGTGCCCAATAGGTAACCTAGATAGTCCAAGTTCCCTTTAGGGATCCTTCATAATGAAAGTGCCTGCTAGGTAACCTAGATAGTCCAAGTGCCCGCTAGTTAACCTAGATAGTCCTGGTGCCCGTTAGTTAACCTAGATAGTCCAAGTGCCCACTAGGGGACGTACATAGTCCAAGTGCCTGCGAGGTAACCTAGATAGTCCAAGTGCGCGCTAGGGTATGTACATAGTCCGACTGCCTGCTAGGAAACCTAGATAGTCCAAGTGCCCGCTAGTTAAACTACATAGTCCAAGGGCCGGCTTGTTAACCTACATAGTCCAAGGTCCGCTAGTTAACCTAGATAGTCCAAGTGCCCGCTAGTTAACCTACATAGTACAATGCCCGCTAGTTAACCTAGATAGTCAAAGTGCCCGCTAGTTAACCTAAGTAGTACAAATGTCCGATAGGGATCCTACATAGTCCAAGTGCCCGCTAGGTAACCTACATAGTCCAAGTGCCCGTTTGTTAACCTAGATAGTTCACGTGCCTGCTAGGTAACCTACATAGTCCAAGTTCCCGATGGTAACCTAAATAGTCCAAATGCCCGCTAGGCAACCTACATAGTCCAAGTACCCGCTAGTTAACCTACATAGTCCAAGTGCCCGCTAGGTAACCTAGATAGTCCAAGGGCCCGCTAGGGATCCTTCATATTCCAAGTTCCTGTTAGGTAACCAAGATAGTCCAAGTGCCCGCTAGTTAACCTAGATAGTCCTAGTGCCCGTTAGTTAACCTAGATAGTCCAAGTGCCCACTAGGGGACATACATAGTCCAAGTGCCCGCTAGGTAACCTAGATAGTCCAAGTGAGAGCTAGGGTATGTACATATTCCGAGTGCCTGCTAGGAAACCTAGATAGTCCAAGTGCCCGCTAGTTAACCTACATAGTCCAAGGGCCCGCTAGTTAACCTACATAGTCCAAGGTCTGCTAGTTAACCTAGATAGTCCAAGTGCCCGCTAGTTAACCTACATAGTACAAGGGCCCGCTAGTTGACCTAGATAGTCCAAGTGCCCGCTAGTTAACCTAGATAGTCAATGTGCCCACTAGTTAACCTAAGTAGTACAAATGTCCGATAGGGATCCTACATAGTCCAACTGCCCGCTAGGTAACCTACATAGTCCAAGTGCCCGTTCGTTAACCTAGATAGTCCAAGTGCCCACTAGGTTACCTAGACAGTCCAAGTGCCCGCTAGGTTACCTACATAGTCCAAGTGCCTGTTCGTTAACCTAGATAGTCCAAGTACCCACTAGGTTACCTAGACAGTCCAAGTGCCCGCTAATTAACCTACATAGTCCAAGTGCCCGCTAGGCAACCTACATAGTCCAAGTGCCCGTTAGTTAACCTAGATAGTCAAAGTCCCTGCTAGGTAACCTAGATAGTCCAAGTGCCCGCTAGGTAACCTACATAGTCCAAGTTCCCGATGGTAACCTAAATATTCCAAATGCCCGCCAGGGAAAGTACATAGTCCAAGTGCCCGCTAATTAACATAGATAGTCCAAGTGCCTGCTAGTAAACTTACATAATCCATGGGCCCGCTAGTTAACCTACATAGTCCAAGTGCCCGTTAGTTAACCTAGATAATCAAAGTGCCTGGTAGGTAACCTTGATAGTCCAAGCGCCCGCTAGGTAACCTACATAGTCTAAGTTCCCGATGGTAACCTAAATAGTCTAAATGCCCGCTAGGGAAACTACATAATCCAAGTGCCCGCTAGGTAACCTAGATAGTCCAAGTGCCTGCTAGTAAACCTACATAATCCATGGGCCCGCTAGTTAATCTACATAGTGCAACCGCCCGCCAGTTAACCTAGAACGTGCAAGTGTCCGCTAGTAAACCTACATAGTCCAAGGTCCGCTAGTTAACCTACATAGTACAAGGGCCCGCTAGTTGACCTAGAGAGTCCAAGTGCCCGCTAGTTAACCTAAGTAGTACAAATGTCCGATAGGGATCCTACATAGTCCAAGTGCCCGCTAGGTAACCTACATAGTCCAAGTGCCCGTTCGTTAACCTAGATAGTCAAAGTGCCCGCTTGGTAACCTAGACAGTCCAAGTGCCCGCTAGGTTACGTACATAGGCCAAGTGCCCGTTCGTTAACCTAGATAGTCAAAGTGCCCGCTAGGTGACCTAGACAGTCCATGTGCCCGCTGGGTTACCTACATAGTCCAAGTGGCCGCTAGTTATCCTAGATAGTCCAAGTGCTCACTAGTTAACCTAGATAGTCCAAGTGCACGCTAGGGTATGTACATAGTCCGAGTGCCTGCTAGAAAACCTAGATAGTCCAAGTGGCCGCTTGTTAACCTACATAGTCCAAGGGTCCGCTAGTTAACCTACATAGTCCAAGGTCTGCTAGTTAACCTAGATAGTCCAAGTGCCCGCTAGTTAACCTACATAGTACAAGGGCCCGCTAGTTGACCTAGATAGTCCAAGTGCCCGCTAGTTAACCTAGATAGTCAAAGTGCCCGCTAGTTAACCCAAGTAGTACAAATGTCCTATAGGGATCCTACATAGTCCAAGTGCCCGCTAGGTAACCTACATAGTCGAAGTGCCCATTCGTCAACCTAGATAGTCAAAGTGCCCGCTAGGTAACCTAGACTGTCCAAGTGCCCGCTATGTTACCTACATAGTCCAAGTGCCCGTTCGTTAACCTTGATAGTCCAAGTGCCCGCTAGGTTACCTAGACAGTCCAAGTGCCCGCTAGTAAACCTACATAGTCCATGTGCCCGATAGGGAACCTACATAGTCCAAGTGCCCGATAGGGAACCTACATAATCCAAGTGCCCGCTAGGGAACCTACATAGTCCAAGTGCCCGCTAGGCAACCTACATTGTCCAAGTGCCCGTTAGTTGACCTAGATAGTCAAAGTGCCTGTTAGGTAACCTAGATAGTCCAAGTGACCGCTAGGTAACCTACATAGTCCAAGTTCCCGATGGTAACCTTAATAGTCCAAATGCCCGCTCGGGAAACTACATAGTCCAATGCCCGCTAGTTAACCTAGATAGTCAAAGTGCCTGCTAGTAAACCTACATAATTCATGGGCCCGCTAGTTAACCTACATAGTCCAAGTGCCCGCTAGGTAACCTAGATAATCCAAGTGCCCTTTAGGGATCCTTCATAATCCAAGTGCATGCTAGGTAACCTAGATAGTCCAAGTGCCCGCTAGTTAACCTAGATAGTCCTAGTGCCCGTTATTTAACCTAGATAATCCAAGTGCCCACTAGGGGACGTACATAGTCCAAGTGCCCACTAGGAAACCTAGATAGTCCAAGTGCGCGCTAGGGTATGTACATACTCCGAGTGCCTGCTAGGAAACCTAGATAGTCCAAGTGTCCCCTAGTTAACCTACATAGTTCAAGGTTAGCTAGTTAACCTAGATAGTCCAAGTGTCCGCTAGTTAACCTACATAGTACAAGGGCCCGCTAGTTGACCTAGATAGTCCAAGTGCCCGCTAATTAACCTAAGTAGTACAAGTCCCCGCTAGGTATCGTACATAGTCCAAGTGCCCGCTAGTTAACCTACATAGTCCAAGTCCCTGCTAGGTAACCTAGACAGTCCAAGTGACCATTAGGTTACCTACATAGTCCAAGTGCCCGTTCGTTAACCTACATAGTCCAAGTGCCTGCTAGGCAACCTAAATTGTCCAAGTGCCCGCTAGGGAACCTACATAGGCCAAGTACCCGCTAGGTAACCTAGATAGTCCAATTGTCCGTTAGCTAACCTAGATAGTCGAAGTGTCCGCTAGTTAACCTACATAGTCCAAGTGCCCGTTCGTTAACCTAGATAGGCCAAATGCCCGCTAGGTAACCTAGACAGTCCAAGTGCCCGCTAAGTTACCTACATAGTCCAAGTGCACGTTCGTTAACCTAGATAGTCCAAGTGCCCGCTGGTAACTTACATAGTCCAAGGGACCGGTAGTTAACCTTGATAGTCCTATGGCCCGCTAGAGAACCTACATAGTCCAAGTGCCCGTTAGTTAACCTAGATATTCCAAGTGCCCGCTAGGTAACCTAGATAGTCCAACAGCCCGATAGGTAACCTACATACTCCAAGTACCCGCTAGGTAACGTAGATAGTTCAAGTGCCAGCTAGGTAACCTAGATAGTCCAAGTGCCCGCTAGGTAACCTACAAAGTCTAAGTGCCCGCTAGGTAATCTATATAGTCCAAATGCCCGCTAGGGAGCCTACATAGTCCAAATGCCCGCTAGGTAACCTAGATAGTCCAAGTGCCCGCTAGGGATCCTTCATAATACAAGTGCCTGTTAGGTAACCTAGATAGTCCAAGTGCCTGCTAGTTAACCTAGATTGTCCTAGTGCCCGTTAGTTAACCTAGATAGTCCAAGTGCCCACTAGGGGACATACATAGTCCAAGTGCCCACTAGGTAACCTAGATAGTCCAAGTGCGAGCTAGGGTATGTACATAGTCCGAGTGCCTGCTAGGAAACCTAGATAGTCCAAGTGCCCGCTAGTTAACCTACATAGTCCAAGGGCCCGCTAGTTAACCTACATAGTCCAAGGTCTGCTAGTTAACCTAGATAGTCCAAGTGCCCGCTAGTTAACCTACATAGTACAAGGGCCCGCTAGTTGACCTAGATAGTCCAAGTGCCCGCTAGTTAACCTAGATAGTCAATGTGCCCACTAGTTACCTAAGTAGTACAAATGTCCGATAGGGATCCTACATAGTCCAACTGCCCGCTAGGTAACCTACATAGTCCAAGTGCCCGTTCGTTAACCTAGATAGTCAAAGTGCCCGCTAGGTAACCTAGACAGTCCATGTGCCCGCTAGGTTACCTACATAGTCCAAGTGCCCGTTCGTTAACCTAGATAGTCCAAGAGCCCACTAGGTTTCCTAGACAGTCCAAGTGCCCGCTAGTTAACCTACATAGTCCAAGTGCCCGATAGGGAACCTACATAATCCAAGTGCCCGATAGGGAACCTACATAATCCAAGTGCCCGCTAGGGAACCTAAATAGTCCAAGTGTTCGCTTGGCAACCTACATAGTCCAAGTGCCCGCTAGTTAACCTACATGGTCCAAGGTCCGCTACATAACCTAGATTGTCCAAGTGCTCGCTAGTTAACCTACATAGTACAAGGGCCCGCTTGTTGACCTAGATAGTCCAAGTGCCCGCTAGTTAACCTAAGTAGTAAAAATGTCGCATAGGGATCCTACATAGTCCAAGTGCCCGCTAGGTAACCTACATAGTCCAAGTCCCCGCTAGGTAACCTAGACTGTCCATGTGCCCGCTAGGTAACCTAGATAGTCCAAGTGCCCGCTAGGTTACCTACATAGTCCAAGTCCCCGTTCGTTAACCTAGATAGTTCAAGTGCCCGCTAGGTTACCTAGACAGTCCATGTGCCCGCTAGTTAACCTACATAGTCCAAGTGCCCGATAGGGAACCTACATAATCCAAGTGTCCGATAGGGAACCTACATAATCCAAGTGCCCGCTAGAGAACCTACATAGTCCAAGTGCCCGTTAGTTAACCTAGATAGTCAAAGTGCCTGCTAGGTAAACTAGATAGTCCAAGTGCCCGCTAGGTAACCTACATAGTCCAAGTTCCCGATGGTAACCTAAATATTCCAAATGCCCGCCAGGGAAAGTACATAGTCCAAGTGCCCGCTAGTTAACATAGATAGTCCAAGTGCCTGCTAGTAAACTTACATAATCCATGGGCCCGCTAGTTAACCTACATAGTGCAAGGGCCCGCTAGTTAACCTAGATCGTGCAAGTGTCCGCAAGTTAACCTACATAGTCCAAGTGCCCAATAGGTAACCTAGATAGTCCAAGTGCCCTTTAGGGATCCTTCATAATGCAAGTGCCTGCTAGGTAACCTAGATAGTCCAAGTGCCCGCTAGTTAACCTAGATAGTCCTGGTGCCCGTTAGTTAACCTAGATAGTCCAAGTGCCCACTAGGGGACGTACATAGTCCAAGTGCCTGCGAGGTAACCTAGATAGTCCAAGTGCGCGCTAGGGTATGTACATAGTCCGACTGCCTGCTAGGAAACCTAGATAGTCCAAGTGCCCGCTAGTTAAACTACATAGTCCAAGGGCCGGCTTGTTAACCTACATAGTCCAAGGTCCGCTAGTTAACCTAGATAGTCCAAGTGCCCGCTAGTTAACCTACATAGTACAATGCCCGCTAGTTAACCTAGATAGTCAAAGTGCCCGCTAGTTAACCTAAGTAGTACAAATGTCCGATAGGGATCCTACATAGTCCAAGTGCCCGCTAGGTAACCTACATAGTCTAAGTGCCCGTTTGTTAACCTAGATAGTTCACGTGCCTGCTAGGTAACCTACATAGTCCAAGTTCCCGATGGTAACCTAAATAGTCCAAATGCCCGCTAGGCAACCTACATAGTCCAAGTACCCGCTAGTTAACCTACATAGTCCAAGTGCCCGCTAGGTAACCTAGATAGTCCAAGGGCCCGCTAGGGATCCTTCATATTCCAAGTTCCTGTTAGGTAACCAAGATAGTCCAAGTGCCCGCTAGTTAACCTAGATAGTCCTAGTGCCCGTTAGTTAACCTAGATAGTCCAAGTGCCCAATAGGGGACATACATAGTCCAAGTGCCCGCTAGGTAACCTAGATAGTCCAAGTGAGAGCTAGGGTATGTACATATTCCGAGTGCCTGCTAGGAAACCTAGATAGTCCAAGTGCCCGCTAGTTAACCTACATAGTCCAAGGGCCCGCTAGTTAACCTACATAGTCCAAGGTCTGCTAGTTAACCTAGATAGTCCAAGTGCCCGCTAGTTAACCTACATAGTACAAGGGCCCGCTAGTTGACCTAGATAGTCCAAGTGCCCGCTAGTTAACCTAGATAGTCAATGTGCCCACTAGTTAACCTAAGTAGTACAAATGTCCGATAGGGATCCTACATAGTCCAACTGCCCGCTAGGTAACCTACATAGTCCAAGTGCCCGTTCGTTAACCTAGATAGTCCAAGTGCCCACTAGGTTACCTAGACAGTCCAAGTGCCCGCTAGGTTACCTACATAGTCCAAGTGCCTGTTCGTTAACCTAGATAGTCCAAGTACCCACTAGGTTACCTAGACAGTCCAAGTGCCCGCTAATTAACCTACATAGTCCAAGTGCCCGCTAGGCAACCTACATAGTCCAAGTGCCCGTTAGTTAACCTAGATAGTCAAAGTGCCTGCTAGGTAACCTAGATAGTCCAAGTGCCCGCTAGGTAACCTACATAGTCCAAGTTCCCGATGGTAACCTAAATATTCCAAATGCCCGCCAGGGAAAGTACATAGTCCAAGTGCCCGCTAATTAACATAGATAGTCCAAGTGCCTGCTAGTAAACTTACATAATCCATGGGCCCGCTAGTTAACCTACATAGTCCAAGTGCCCGTTAGTTAACCTAGATAATCAAAGTGCCTGGTAGGTAACCTTGATAGTCCAAGCGCCCGCTAGGTAACCTACATAGTCTAAGTTCCCGATGGTAACCTAAATAGTCTAAATGCCCGCTAGGGAAACTACATAATCCAAGTGCCCGCTAGGTAACCTAGATAGTCCAAGTGCCTGCTAGTAAACCTACATAATCCATAGGCCCGCTAGTTAACCTACATAGTGCAAGCGCCCGCCAGTTAACCTAGAACGTGCAAGTGTCCGCTAGTAAACCTACATAGTCCAAGGTCCGCTAGTTAACCTACATAGTACAAGGGCCCGCTAGTTGACCTAGAGAGTCCAAGTGCCCGCTAGTTAACCTAAGTAGTACAAATGTCCGATAGGGATCCTACATAGTCCAAGTGCCCGCTAGGTAACCTACATAGTCCAAGTGCCCGTTCGTTAACCTAGATAGTCAAAGTGCCCGCTTGGTAACCTAGACAGTCCAAGTGCCCGCTAGGTTACGTACATAGGCCAAGTGCCCGTTCGTTAACCTAGATAGTCAAAGTGCCCGCTAGGTGACCTAGACAGTCCATGTGCCCGCTGGGTTACCTACATAGTCCAAGTGGCCGCTAGTTATCCTAGATAGTCCAAGTGCTCACTAGTTAACCTAGATAGTCCAAGTGCACGCTAGGGTATGTACATAGTCCGAGTGCCTGCTAGAAATCCTAGATAGTCCAAGTGGCCGCTTGTTAACCTACATAGTCCAAGGGTCCGCTAGTTAACCTACATAGTCCAAGGTCTGCTAGTTAACCTAGATAGTCCAAGTGCCCGCTAGTTAACCTACATAGTACAAGGGCCCGCTAGTTGACCTAGATAGTCCAAGTGCCCGCTAGTTAACCTAGATAGTCAAAGTGCCCGCTAGTTAACCCAAGTAGTACAAATGTCCTATAGGGATCCTACATAGTCCAAGTGCCCGCTAGGTAACCTACATCGTCCAAGTGCCCATTCGTCAACCTAGATAGTCAAAGTGCCCGCTAGGTAACCTAGACTGTCCAAGTGCCCGCTATGTTACCTACATAGTCCAAGTGCCCGTTCGTTAACCTTGATAGTCCAAGTGCCCGCTAGGTTACCTAGACAGTCCAAGTGCCCGCTAGTAAACCTACATAGTCCATGTGCCCGATAGGGAACCTACATAGTCCAAGTGCCCGATAGGGAACCTACATAATCCAAGTGCCCGCTAGGGAACCTACATAGTCCAAGTGCCCGCTAGGCAACCTACATTGTCCAAGTGCCCGTTAGTTGACCTAGATAGTCAAAGTGCCTGTTAGGTAACCTAGATAGTCCAAGTGACCGCTAGGTAACCTACATATTCCAAGTTCCCGATGGTAACCTTAATAGTCCAAATGCCCGCTCGGGAAATTACATAGTCCAATGCCCGCTAGTTAACCTAGATAGTCAAAGTGCCTGCTAGTAAACCTACATAATTCATGGGCCCGCTAGTTAACCTACATAGTCCAAGTGCCCGCTAGGTAACCTAGATAATCCAAGTGCCCTTTAGGGATCCTTCATAATCCAAGTGCATGCTAGGTAACCTAGATAGTCCAAGTGCCCGCTAGTTAACCTAGATAGTCCTAGTGCCCGTTATTTAACCTAGATAATCCAAGTGCCCAATAGGGGACGGACATAGTCCAAGTGCCCACTAGGAAACCTAGATAGTCCAAGTGCGCGCTAGGGTATGTACATACTCCGAGTGCCTGCTAGGAAACCTAGATAGTCCAAGTGTCCCCTAGTTAACCTACATAGTTCAAGGTTAGCTAGTTAACCTAGATAGTCCAAGTGTCCGCTAGTTAACCTACATAGTACAAGGGCCCGCTAGTTGACCTAGATAGTCCAAGTGCCCGCTAATTAACCTAAGTAGTACAAGTCCCCGCTAGGTATCGTACATAGTCCAAGTGCCCGCTAGTTAACCTACATAGTCCAAGTCCCTGCTAGGTAACCTAGACAGTCCAAGTGACCATTAGGTTACCTACATAGTCCAAGTGCCCGTTCGTTAACCTACATAGTCCAAGTGCCTGCTAGGCAACCTAAATAGTCCAAGTGCCCGCTAGGGAACCTACATAGGCCAAGTACCCGCTAGGTAACCTAGATAGTCCAATTGTCCGTTAGCTAACCTAGATAGTCGAAGTGTCCGCTAGTTAACCTACATAGTCCAAGTGCCCGTTCGTTAACCTAGATAGGCCAAATGCCCGCTAGGTAACCTAGACAGTCCAAGTGCCCGCTAAGTTACCTACATAGTCCAAGTGCACGTTCGTTAACCTAGATAGTCCAAGTGCCCGCTGGTAACTTACATAGTCCAAGGGACCGGTAGTTAACCTTGATAGTCCTATGGCCCGCTAGAGAACCTACATAGTCCAAGTGCCCGTTAGTTAACCTAGATATTCCAAGTGCCCGCTAGGTAACCTAGATAGTCCAACAGCCCGATAGGTAACCTACATACTCCAAGTACCCGCTAGGTAACGTAGATAGTTCAAGTGCCAGCTAGGTAACCTAGATAGTCCAAGTGCCCGCTAGGTAACCTACAAAGTCTAAGTGCCCGCTAGGTAATCTATATAGTCCAAATGCCCGCTAGGGAGCCTACATAGTCCAAATGCCCGCTAGGTAACCTAGATAGTCCAAGTGCCCGCTAGGGATCCTTCATAATACAAGTGCCTGTTAGGTAACCTAGATAGTCCAAGTGCCTGCTAGTTAACCTAGATTGTCCTAGTGCCCGTTAGTTAACCTAGATAGTCCAAGTGCCCACTAGGGGACATACATAGTCCAAGTGCCCACTAGGTAACCTAGATAGTCCAAGTGCGAGCTAGGGTATGTACATAGTCCGAGTGCCTGCTAAGAAACCTAGATAGTCCAAGTGCCCGCTAGTTAACCTACATAGTCCAAGGGCCCGCTAGTTAACCTACATAGTCCAAGGTCTGCTAGTTAACCTAGATAGTCCAAGTGCCCGCTAGTTAACCTACATAGTACAAGGGCCCGCTAGTTGACCTAGATAGTCCAAGTGCCCGCTAGTTAACCTAGATAGTCAATGTGCCCACTAGTTACCTAAGTAGTACAAATGTCCGATAGGGATCCTACATAGTCCAACTGCCCGCTAGGTAACCTACATAGTCCAAGTGCCCGTTCGTTAACCTAGATAGTCAAAGTGCCCGCTAGGTAACCTAGACAGTCCATGTGCCCGCTAGGTTACCTACATAGTCCAAGTGCCCGTTCGTTAACCTAGATAGTCCAAGTGCCCACTAGGTTTCCTAGACAGTCCAAGTGCCCGCTAGTTAACCTACATAGTCCAAGTGCCCGATAGGGAACCTACATAATCCAAGTGCCCGATAGGGAACCTACATAATCCAAGTGCCCGCTAGGGAACCTAAATAGTCCAAGTGTTCGCTTGGCAACCTACATAGTCCAAGTGCCCGCTAGTTAACCTACATGGTCCAAGGTCCGCTAGATAACCTAGATTGTCCAAGTGCTCGCTAGTTAACCTACATAGTACCAGGGCCCGCTTGTTGACCTAGATAGTCCAAGTGCCCGCTAGTTAACCTAAGTAGTAAAAATGTCGCATAGGGATCCTACATAGTCCAAGTGCCCGCTAGGTAACCTACATAGTCCAAGTCCCCGCTAGGTAACCTAGACTGTCCATGTGCCCGCTAGGTAACCTAGATAGTCCAAGTGCCCGCTAGGTTACCTACATAGTCCAAGTCCCCGTTCGTTAACCTAGATAGTTCAAGTGCCCGCTAGGTTACCTAGACAGTCCATGTGCCCGCTAGTTAACCTACATAGTCCAAGTGCCCGATAGGGAACCTACATAATCCAAGTGTCCGATAGGGAACCTACATAATCCAAGTGCCCGCTAGAGAACCTACATAGTCCAAGTACCCGTTAGTTAACCTAGATAGTCAAAGTGCCTGCTAGGTAAACTAGATAGTCCAAGTGCCCGCTAGGTAACCTACATAGTCCATGTTCCCGATGGTAACCTAAATATTCCAAATGCCCGCCAGGGAAAGTACATAGTCCAAGTGCCCGCTAGTTAACATAGATAGTCCAAGTGCCTGCTAGTAAACTTACATAATCCATGGGCCCGCTAGTTAACCTACATAGTGCAAGGGCCCGCTAGTTAACCTAGATCGTGCAAGTGTCCGCAAGTTAACCTACATAGTCCAAGTGCCCAATAGGTAACCTAGATAGTCCAAGTGCCCTTTAGGGATCCTTCATAATGCAAGTGCCTGCTAGGTAACCTAGATAGTCCAAGTGCCCGCTAGTTAACCTAGATAGTCCTGGTGCCCGTTAGTTAACCTAGATAGTCCAAGTGCCCACTAGGGGACGTACATAGTCCAAGTGCCTGCGAGGTAACCTAGATAGTCCAAGTGCGCGCTAGGGTATGTACATAGTCCGACTGCCTGCTAGGAAACCTAGATAGTCCAAGTGCCCGCTAGTTAAACTACGTAGTCCAAGGGCCGGCTTGTTAACCTACATAGTCCAAGGTCCGCTAGTTAACCTAGATAGTCCAAGTGCACGCTAGTTAACCTACATAGTACAAGTGCCCGCTAGTTAACCTAGATAGTCAAAGTGCCCGCTAGTTAACCTAAGTAGTACAAATGTCCGATAGGGATCCTACATAGTCCAAGTGCCCGCTAGGTAACCTACATAATCCAAGTGCCCGTTCGTTAACCTAGATAGTTCACGTGCCTGCTAGGTAACCTACATAGTCCAAGTTCCCGATGGTAACCTAAATAGTCCAAATGCCCGCTAGGCAACCTACATAGTCCAAGTACCCGCTAGTTAACCTACATAGTCCAAGTGCCCGCTAGGTAACCTAGATAGTCCAAGGGCCCGCTAGGGATCCTTCATATTCCAAGTTCCTGTTAGGTAACCAAGATAGTCCAAGTGCCCGCTAGTTAACCTAGATAGTCCTAGTGCCCGTTAGTTAACCTAGATAGTCCAAGTGCCCACTAGGGGACATACATAGTCCAAGTGCCCGCTAGGTAACCTAGATAGTCCAAGTGAGAGCTAGGGTATGTACATATTCCGAGTGCCTGCTAGGAAACCTAGATAGTCCAAGTGCCCGCTAGTTAACCTACATAGTCCAAGGGCCCGCTAGTTAACCTACATAGTCCAAGGTCTGCTAGTTAACCTAGATAGTCCAAGTGCCCGCTAGTTAACCTACATAGTACAAGGGCCCGCTAGTTGACCTAGATAGTCCAAGTGCCCGCTAGTTAACCTAGATAGTCAATGTGCCCACTAGTTAACCTAAGTAGTACAAATGTCCGATAGGGATCCTACATAGTCCAAGTGCCCGCTAGGTAACCTACATAGTCCAAGTGCCCGTTCGTTAACCTAGATAGTCCAAGTGCCCACTAGGTTACCTAGACAGTCCAAGTGCCCGCTAGGTTACCACATAGTCCAAGTGCCTGTTCGTTAACCTAGATAGTCCAAGTGCCCACTAGGTTACCTAGACAGTCCAAGTGCCCGCTAATTAACCTACATAGTCCAAGTGCCCGCTAGGCAACCTACATAGTCCAAGTGCCCGTTAGTTAACCTAGATAGTCAAAGTGCCTGCTAGGTAACCTAGATAGTCCAAGTGCCCGCTAGGTAACCTACATAGTCCAAGTTCCCGATGGTAACCTAAATATTCCAAATGCCCGCCAGGGAAAGTACATAGTCCAAGTGCCCGCTAATTAACATAGATAGTCCAAGTGCCTGCTAGTAAACTTACATAATCCATGGGCCCGCTAGTTAACCTACATAGTCCAAGTGCCCGTTAGTTAACCTAGATAGTCAAAGTCCTGGTAGGTAACCTTGATAGTCCAAGCGCCCGCTAGGTAACCTACATAGTCTAAGTTCCCGATGGTAACCTAAATAGTCTAAATGCCCGCTAGGGAAACTACATAATCCAAGTGCCCGCTAGGTAACCTAGATAGTCCAAGTGCCTGCTAGTAAACCTACATAATCCATGGGCCCGCTAGTTAACCTACATAGTGCAAGCGCCCGCCAGTTAACCTAGAACGTGCAAGTGTCCGCTAGTAAACCTACATAGTCCAAGGTCCGCTAGTTAACCTACATAGTACAAGGGCCCGCTAGTTGACCTAGAGAGTCCAAGTGCCCGCTAGTTAACCTAAGTAGTACAAATGTCCGATAGGGATCCTACATAGTCCAAGTGCCCGCTAGGTAACCTACATAGTCCAAGTGCCCGTTCGTTAACCTAGATAGTCAAAGTGCCCGCTTGGTAACCTAGACAGTCCAAGTGCCCGCTAGGTTACGTACATAGGCCAAGTGCCCGTTCGTTAACCTAGATAGTCAAAGTGCCCGCTAGGTGACCTAGACAGTCCATGTGCCCGCTAGGTTACCTACATAGTCCAAGTGGCCGCTAGTTATCCTAGATAGTCCAAGTGCTCACTAGTTAACCTAGATAGTCCAAGTGCACGCTAGGGTATGTACATAGTCCGAGTGCCTGCTAGAAAACCTAGATAGTCCAAGTGGCCGCTTGTTAACCTACATAGTCCAAGGGTCCGCTAGTTAACCTACATAGTCCAAGGTCTGCTAGTTAACCTAGATAGTCCAAGTGCCCGCTAGTTAACCTACATAGTACAAGGGCCCGCTAGTTGACCTAGATAGTCCAAGTGCCCGCTAGTTAACCTAGATAGTCAAAGTGCCCGCTAGTTAACCCAAGTAGTACAAATGTCCTATAGGGATCCTACATAGTCCAAGTGCCCGCTAGGTAACCTACATAGTCGAAGTGCCCGTTCGTCAACCTAGATAGTCAAAGTGCCCGCTAGGTAACCTAGACTGTCCAAGTGCCCGCTATGTTACCTACATAGTCCAAGTGCCCGTTCGTTAACCTTGATAGTCCAAGTGCCCGCTAGGTTACCTAGACAGTCCAAGTGCCCGCTAGTAAACCTACATAGTCCATGTGCCTGATAGGGAACCTACATAGTCCAAGTGCCCGATAGGGAACCTACATAATCCAAGTGCCCGCTAGGGAACCTACATAGTCCAAGTGCCCGCTAGGCAACCTACATTGTCCAAGTGCCCGTTAGTTGACCTAGATAGTCAAAGTGCCTGTTAGGTAACCTAGATAGTCCAAGTGACCGCTAGGTAACCTACATAGTCCAAGTTCCCGATGGTAACCTTAATAGTCCAAATGCCCGCTCGGGAAACTACATAGTCCAATGCCCGCTAGTTAACCTAGATAGTCAAAGTGCCTGCTAGTAAACCTACATAATTCATGGGCCCGCTAGTTAACCTACATAGTCCAAGTGCCCTCTAGGTAACCTAGATAGTCCAAGTGCCCTTTAGGGATCCTTCATAATCCAAGTGCCTGCTAGGTAACCTAGATAGTCCAAGTGCCCGCTAGTTAACCTAGATAGTCCTAGTGCCCGTTAGTTAACCTAGATAGTCCAAGTGCCCACTAGGGGACGTACATAGTCCAAGTGCCCGCTAGGAAACCTAGATAGTCCAAGTGCGCGCTAGGGTATGTACATACTCCGAGTGCCTGCTAGGAAACCTAGATAGTCCAAGTGTCTGCTAGTTAACCTACATAATTCAAGGTCAGCTAGTTAACCTAGATAGTCCAAGTGTCCGCTAGTTAACCTACATAGTACAAGGGCCCGCTAGTTGACCTAGATAGTCCAAGTGCCCGCTAGTTAACCTAGATAGTCCAAGTGCCCGCTAGTTAACCTACATAGTACAAGGGCCCGCTAGTTGACCTAGATAGTCCAAGTGCCCGCTAGTTAACCTAGATAGTCAAAGTGCCCGCTAGTTAACCCAAGTAGTACAAATGTCCTATAGGGATCCTACATAGTCCAAGTGCCCGCTAGGTAACCTACATAGTCGAAGTGCCCGTTCGTCAACCTAGATAGTCAAAGTGCCCGCTAGGTAACCTAGACTGTCCAAGTGCCCGCTATGTTACCTACATAGTCCAAGTGCCCGTTCGTTAACCTTGATAGTCCAAGTGCCCGCTAGGTTACCTAGACAGTCCAAGTGCCCGCTAGTAAACCTACATAGTCCATGTGCCCGATAGGGAACCTACATAGTCCAAGTGCCCGATAGGGAACCTACATAATCCAAGTGCCCGCTAGGGAACCTACATAGTCCAAGTGCCCGCTAGGCAACCTACATTGTCCAAGTGCCCGTTAGTTGACCTAGATAGTCAAAGTGCCTGTTAGGTAACCTAGATAGTCCAAGTGACCGCTAGGTAACCTACATAGTCCAAGTTCCCGATGGTAACCTTAATAGTCCAAATGCCCGCTCGGGAAACTACATAGTCCAATGCCCGCTAGTTAACCTAGATAGTCAAAGTGCCTGCTAGTAAACCTACATAATTCATGGGCCCGCTAGTTAACCTACATAGTCCAAGTGCCCGCTAGGTAACCTAGATAATCCAAGTGCCCTTTAGGGATCCTTCATAATCCAAGTGCATGCTGGGTAACCTAGATAGTCCAAGTGCCCGCTAGTTAACCTAGATAGTCCTAGTGCCCGTTATTTAACCTAGATAATCCAAGTGCCCACTAGGGGACGTACATAGTCCAAGTGCCCACTAGGAAACCTAGATAGTCCAAGTGCGCGCTAGGGTATGTAAATACTCCGAGTGCCTGCTAGGAAACCTAGATAGTCCAAGTGTCCCCTAGTTAACCTACATAGTTCAAGGTTAGCTAGTTAACCTAGATAGTCCAAGTGTCCGCTAGTTAACCTACATAGTACAAGGGCCCGCTAGTTGACCTAGATAGTCCAAGTGCCCGCTAATTAACCTAAGTAGTACAAGTCCCCGCTAGGTATCGTACATAGTCCAAGTGCCCGCTAGTTAACCTACATAGTCCAAGTCCCTGCTAGGTAACCTAGACAGTCCAAGTGACCATTAGGTTACCTACATAGTCCAAGTGCCCGTTCGTTAACCTAGATAGTCCAAGTGCCCGCTGGTAACTTACATAGTCCAAGGGACCGGTAGTTAACCTTGATAGTCCTATGGCCCGCTAGAGAACCTACATAGTCCAAGTGCCCGTTAGTTAACCTAGATATTCCAAGTGCCCGCTAGGTAACCTAGATAGTCCAACAGCCCGATAGGTAACCTACATACTCCAAGTACCCGCTAGGTAACGTAGATAGTTCAAGTGCCAGCTAGGTAACCTAGATAGTCCAAGTGCCCGCTAGGTAACCTACAAAGTCTAAGTGCCCGCTAGGTAATCTATATAGTCCAAATGCCCGCTAGGGAGCCTACATAGTCCAAATGCCTACTAGGTAACCTAGATAGTCCAAGTGCCCGCTAGGGATCCTTCATAATACAAGTGCCTGTTAGGTAACCTAGATAGTCCAAGTGCCTGCTAGTTAACCTAGATTGTCCTAGTGCCCGTTAGTTAACCTAGATAGTCCAAGTGCCCACTAGGGGACATACATAGTCCAAGTGCCCACTAGGTAACCTAGATAGTCCAAGTGCGAGCTAGGGTATGTACATAGTCCGAGTGCCTGCTAGGAAACCTAGATAGTCCAAGTGCCCGCTAGTTAACCTACATAGTCCAAGGGCCCGCTAGTTAACCTACATAGTCCAAGGTCTGCTAGTTAACCTAGATAGTCCAAGTGCCCGCTAGTTAACCTACATAGTACAAGGGCCCGCTAGTTGACCTAGATAGTCCAAGTGCCCGCTAGTTAACCTAGATAGTCAATGTGCCCACTAGTTACCTAAGTAGTACAAATGTCCGATAGGGATCCTACATAGTCCAACTGCCCGCTAGGTAACCTACATAGTCCAAGTGCCCGTTCGTTAACGTAGATAGTCAAAGTGCCCGCTAGGTAACCTAGACAGTCCATGTGCCCGCTAGATTACCTACATAGTCCAAGTGCCCGTTCGTTAACCTAGATAGTCCAAGTGCCCACTACGTTTCCTAGACAGTCCAAGTGCCCGCTAGTTAACCTAAATAGTCCAAGTGCCCGATAGGGAACCTACATAATCCAAGTGCCCGATAGGGAACCTACATAATCCAAGTGCCCGCTAGGGAACCTAAATAGTCCAAGTGTTCGCTTGGCAACCTACATAGTCCAAGTGCCCGCTAGTTAACCTACATGGTCCAAGGTCCGCTAGATAACCTAGATTGTCCAAGTGCTCGCTAGTTAACCTACATAGTACCAGGGCCCGCTTGTTGACCTAGATAGTCCAAGTGCCCGCTAGTTAACCTAAGTAGTAAAAATGTCGCATAGGGATCCTACATAGTCCAAGTGCCCGCTAGGTAACCTACATAGTCCAAGTCCCCGCTAGGTAACCTAGACTGTCCATGTGCCCGCTAGGTAACCTAGATAGTCCAAGTGCCCGCTAGGTTACCTACATAGTCTAAGTCCCCGTTCGTTAACCTAGATAGTTCAAGTGCCCGCTAGGTTACCTAGACAGTCCATGTGCCCGCTAGTTAACCTACATAGTCCAAGTGCCCGATAGGGAACCTACATAATCCAAGTGTCCGATAGGGAACCTACATAATCCAAGTGCCCGCTAGAGAACCTACATAGTCCAAGTGCCCGTTAGTTAACCTAGATAGTCAAAGTGCCTGCTAGGTAAACTAGATAGTCCAAGTGCCCGCTAGGTAACCTACATAGTCCAAGTTCCCGATGGTAACCTAAATATTCCAAATGCCCGCCAGGGAAAGTACATAGTCCAAGTGCCCGCTAGTTAACATAGATAGTCCAAGTGCCTGCTAGTAAACTTACATAATCCATGGGCCCGCTAGTTAACCTACATAGTGCAAGGGCCCGCTAGTTAACCTAGATCGTGCAAGTGTCCGCAAGTTAACCTACATAGTCCAAGTGCCCAATAGGTAACCTAGATAGTCCAAGTGCCCTTTAGGGATCCTTCATAATGCAAGTGCCTGCTAGGTAACCTAGATAGTCCAAGTGCCCGCTAGTTAACCTAGATAGTCCTGGTGCCCGTTAGTTAACCTAGATAGTCCAAGTGCCCACTAGGGGACGTACATAGTCCAAGTGCCTGCGAGGTAACCTAGATAGTCCAAGTGCGCGCTAGGGTATGTACATAGTCCGACTGCCTGCTAGGAAACCTAGATAGTCCAAGTGCCCGCTAGTTAAACTACATAGTCCAAGGGCCGGCTTGTTAACCTACATAGTCCAAGGTCCGCTAGTTAACCTAGATAGTCCAAGTGCCCGCTAGTTAACCTACATAGTACAAGTGCCCGCTAGTTAACCTAGATAGTCAAAGTGCCCGCTAGTTAACCTAAGTAGTACAAATGTCCGATAGGGATCCTACATAGTCCAAGTGCCCGCTAGGTAACCTACATAGTCCAAGTGCCCGTTCGTTAACCTAGATAGTTCACGTGCCTGCTAGGTAACCTACATAGTCCAAGTTCCCGATGGTAACCTAAATAGTCCAAATGCCCGCTAGGCAACCTACATAGTCCAAGTACCCGCTAGTTAACCTACATAGTCCAAGTGCCCGCTAGGTAACCTAGATAGTCCAAGGGCCCGCTAGGGATCCTTCATATTCCAAGTTCCTGTTAGGTAACCAAGATAGTCCAAGTGCCCGCTAGTTAACCTAGATAGTCCTAGTGCCCGTTAGTGAACCTAGATAGTCCAAGTGCCCACTAGGGGACATACATAGTCCAAGTGCCCGCTAGGTAACCTAGATAGTCCAAGTGAGAGCTAGGGTATGTACATATTCCGAGTGCCTGCTAGGAAACCTAGATAGTCCAAGTGCCCGCTAGTTAACCTACATAGTCCAAGGGCCCGCTAGTTAACCTACATAGTCCAAGGTCTGCTAGTTAACCTAGATAGTCCAAGTGCCCGCTAGTTAACCTACATAGTACAAGGGCCCGCTAGTTGACCTAGATAGTCCAAGTGCCCGCTAGTTAACCTAGATAGTCAATGTGCCCACTAGTTAACCTAAGTAGTACAAATGTTCGATAGGGATCCTACATAGTCCAACTGCCCGCTAGGTAACCTACATAGTCCAAGTGCCCGTTCGTTAACCTAGATAGTCCAAGTGCCCACTAGGTTACCTAGACAGTCCAAGTGCCCGCTAGGTTACCACATAGTCCAAGTGCCTGTTCGTTAACCTAGATAGTCCAAGTGCCCACTAGGTTACCTAGACAGTCCAAGTGCCCGCTAATTAACCTACATAGTCCAAGTGCCCGCTAGGCAACCTACATAGTCCAAGTGCCCGTTAGTTAACCTAGATAGTCAAAGTGCCTGCTAGGTAACCTAGATAGTCCAAGTGCCCGCTAGGTAACCTACATAGTCCAAGTTCCCGATGGTAACCTAAATATTCCAAATGCCCGCCAGGGAAAGTACATAGTCCAAGTGCCCGCTAATTAACATAGATAGTCCAAGTGCCTGCTAGTAAACTTACATAATCCATGGGCCCCCTAGTTAACCTACATAGTCCAAGTGCCCGTTAGTTAACCTAGATAGTCAAAGTGCCTGGTAGGTAACCTTGATAGTCCAAGCGCCTGCTAGGTAACCTACATAGTCTAAGTTCCCGATGGTAACCTAAATAGTCTAAATGCCCGCTAGGGAAACTACATAATCCAAGTGCCCGCTAGGTAACCTAGATAGTCCAAGTGCCTGCTAGTAAACCTACATAATCCATGGGCCCGCTAGTTAACCTACATAGTGCAAGCGCCCGCCAGTTAACCTAGAACGTGCAAGTGTCCGCTAGTAAACCTACATAGTCCAAGGTCCGCTAGTTAACCTACATAGTACAAGGGCCCGCTAGTTGACCTAGAGAGTCCAAGTGCCCGCTAGTTAACCTAAGTAGTACAAATGTCCGATAGGGATCCTACATAGTCCAAGTGCCCGCTAGGTAACCTACATAGTCCAAGTGCCCGTTCGTTAACCTAGATAGTCAAAGTGCCCGCTTGGTAACCTAGACAGTCCAAGTGCCCGCTAGGTTACGTACATAGGCCAAGTGCCCGTTCGTTAACCTAGATAGTCAAAGTGCCCGCTAGGTGACCTAACAGTTCATGTGCCCGCTAGGTTACCTACATAGTCCAAGTGGCCGCTAGTTATCCTAGATAGTCCAAGTGCTCACTAGTTAACCTAGATAGTCCAAGTGCACGCTAGGGTATGTACATAGTCCGAGTGCCTGCTAGAAAACCTAGATAGTCCAAGTGGCCGCTTGTTAACCTACATAGTCCAAGGGTCCGCTAGTTAACCTACATAGTCCAAGGTCTGCTAGTTAACCTAGATAGTCCAAGTGCCCGCTAGTTAACCTACATAGTACAAGGGCCCGCTAGTTGACCTAGATAGTCCAAGTGCCCGCTAGTTAACCTAGATAGTCAAAGTGCCCGCTAGTTAACCCAAGTAGTACAAATGTCCTATAGGGATCCTACATAGTCCAAGTGCCCGCTAGGTAACCTACATAGTCGAAGTGCCCGTTCGTCAACCTAGATAGTCAAAGTGCCCGCTAGGTAACCTAGACTGTCCAAGTGCCCGCTATGTTACCTACATAGTCCAAGTGCCCGTTCGTTAACCTTGATAGTCCAAGTGCCCGCTAGGTTACCTAGACAGTCCAAGTGCCCGCTAGTAAACCTACATAGTCCATGTGCCTGATAGGGAACCTACATAGTCCAAGTGCCCGATAGGGAACCTACATAATCCAAGTGCCCGCTAGGGAACCTACATAGTCCAAGTGCCCGCTAGGCAACCTACATTGTCCAAGTGCCCGTTAGTTGACCTAGATAGTCAAAGTGCCTGTTAGGTAACCTAGATAGTCCAAGTGACCGCTAGGTAACCTACATAGTCCAAGTTCCCGATGGTAACCTTAATAGTCCAAATGCCCGCTCGGGAAACTACATAGTCCAATGCCCGCTAGTTAACCTAGATAGTCAAAGTGCCTGCTAGTAAACCTACATAATTCATGGGCCCGCTAGTTAACCTACATAGTCCAAGTGCCCGCTAGGTAACCTAGATAGTCCAAGTGCCCTTTAGGGATCCTTCATAATCCAAGTGCCTGCTAGGTAACCTAGATAGTCCAAGTGCCCGCTAGTTAACCTAGATAGTCCTAGTGCCCGTTAGTTAACCTAGATAGTCCAAGTGCCCACTAGGGGACGTACATAGTCCAAGTGCCCGCTAGGAAACCTAGATAGTCCAAGTGCGCGCTAGGGTATGTACATACTCCGAGTGCCTGCTAGGAAACCTAGATAGTCCAAGTGTCTGCTAGTTAACCTACATAATTCAAGGTCAGCTAGTTAACCTAGATAGTCCAAGTGTCCGCTAGTTAACCTACATAGTACAAGGGCCCGCTAGTTGACCTAGATAGTCCAAGTGCCCGCTAGTTAACCTAAGTAGTACAAGTCCTCGCTAGGTATCCTACATAGTCCAAGTGCCCGCTAGTTAACCTACATAGTCCAAGTCCCCGCTAGGTAACCTAGACAGTCCAAGTGACCATTAGGTTACCTACATAGTCCAAGTGCACGTTCGTTAACCTACATAGTACAAGTGCCTGCAAGGTAACCTAAATAGTCCATGTGCCCTCTAGGGAACCTCCATAGTCCAAGTGCCCGCTAGGTAACCTAGATAGTCCAATTACCCGTTAGCTAACCTAGATAGTCGAAGGGTCCGCTAGTTAACCTACATAGTCCAAGTGCCCGTTCGTTAACCTAGATAGGCCAACTGCCCGCTAGGTAACCTAGACAGTCAAGTGCCCGCTAGGTTACCTACATAGTCCAAGTGCATGTTCATTAACCTAGATAGTCCAAGTGCCCACTAGGGGACGTACATAGTCCAAGTGCCCGCTAGGTAACCTAGATAGTCCAAGTGCCCGCTAGTTAACCTACATAATACAAGGGCCCGCTAGTTGACCTAGATTGTCCAAGTGCCCGCTAGTTAACCTAGATAGTCAAAGTGCCCACTAGTTAACCTAAGTAGTACAAATGTCGATAGGGATCCTACATAGTCCAAGTGCCCGCTAGGTAACCTCCATAGTCGAAGTGCCCGTTCGTCAACCTAGATAGTCAAAGTGCCCGCTAGGTAACCTAGACTGTCCAAGTGCCCGCTATGTTACCTACATAGTCCAAGTGCCCGTTCGTTAACCTTGATAGTCCAAGTGCCCGCTAGGTTACCTAGACAGTCCAAATGCCCGCTAGTAAACCTACATAGTCCATGTGCCCGATAGGGAACTTACATAATCCAAGTGCCCGATAGGGAACCTACATAATCCAAGTGCAGCTAGGGAACCTACATAGTCCAAGTGCCCGCTAGGCAACCTACATAGTCCAAGTGCCCGTTAGTTGACCTAGATAGTCAAAGTGCCTGCTAGGTAACCTAGATAGTCCAAGTGACCGCTAGGTAACCTACATAGTCCAAGTTCCCGATGGTAACCTTAATAGTCCAAATGCCCGCTCGGGAAACTACATAGTCCAATGCCCGCTAGTTAACCTAGATAGTCAAAGTGCCTTCTAGTAAACCTACATAATTCATGGGCCCGCTAGTTAACCTACATAGTCCAAGTGCCCGCTAGGTAACCTAGATAGTCCAAGTGCCCTTTAGGGATCCTTCATAATCCAAGTGCCTGCTAGGTAACCTAGATAGTCCAAGTGCCCGCTAGTTAACCTAGATAGTCCTAGTGCCCGTTAGTTAACCTAGATAGTCCAAGTGCCCACTAGGGGACGTACATAGTCCAAGTGCCCGCTAGGAAACCTAGATAGTCCTAGTGCGCGCTAGGGTATGTACATACTCAGAGTGCCTGCTAGGAAACCTAGATAGTCCAAGTGTCTGCCAGTTAACCTACATAGTTCAAGGTCAGCTAGTTAACCTAGATAGTCCAAGTGTCCGCTAGTTAACCTACATAGTACAAGGGCCAGCAGGTTGACCTAGATAGTCCAAGTGCCCGCTAGTTAACCTAAGTAGTACAAGTCCCCGCTAGGTATCCTACATAGTCCATGTGCCCGCTAGGTAACCTAGACAGTCCAAGTGACCATTAGGTTACCTACATAGTCCAAGTGCCCTCTAGGGAACCTCCATAGTCCAAGTGCCCGCTAGGTAACCTAGATAGTCCAATTACCCGTTAGCTAACCTAGATAGTCGAAGTGTCCGCTAGTTAACCTACATAGTCCAAGTGCCCGTTCGTTAACCTAGATAGGCCAACTGCCCGCTAGGTAACCTAGACAGTCAAGTGCCCGCTAGGTTACCTACATAGTCCAAGTGCATGTTCGTTAACCTAGATAGCCCAAGTGCCCGCTGGTAACTTACATAGTCCAAGGGACCGGTAGGTAACCTTGATAGTCCTATGGCCCGCTAGAGAACCTATATAGTCCAAGTGCCCGTTAGTTAACCTAGATATTCCAAGTGCCCGCTAGGTAACCTAGATAGTCCAACAGCCCGATAGGTAACCTACATACTCCAAGTACCCGCTAGGTAACGTAGATAGTTCAAGGGCCAGCTAGGAACCTAAATAGTCCAAGTGCCCGCTAGGAAACCTACAAAATCTAAGTGCCCGCTAGGTAATCTATATAGTCCAAATGCCCGCTAGGGAGCCTACATAGTCCAAATGCCCGCTAGGTAACCAAGATAGTCCAAGGGCCCTCTAGGTAACCTACATAGTCCTAGTGACACCTAGGTAACCTACATTCTCCAAGTGTCCGATAGGGAACCTACATAGTCCAAGTGCCCGTTAGTTAACCTAGATATTGCAAGTGCCCGCTTGGTAACCTAGATAGACCAACAATCCGCTGGGTAACCTACATACTCCAAGAACCCCCTAGGTAACGTAGATATTTCAAGTACCAGCTAGGTATCCTAGATAGTCCAAGTTCCCTCTAGTTAACCTACATAGTCCATGTACCCGCTAGTTAACCTACATAGTCCAAGTGCCCGCTAGTTAACCTAGATAGTCAAAGTGCCCGCTAGTTAACCTAGATAGTCCTAGTGCCCGTTAGTTAACCTAGATAGTCTAAGTGCCCACTAGGGGACATACATAGTCCAAGTGCCCGCTAGGTAACATAGATAGTCCAAGTGCGAGCTAGGGTATGTACATAGTCCGAGTCCCTGCTAGGAAACCTAGATAGTCCAAGTGCCCGCTAGTTAACCTACATAGTCCAAGGGCCCGCTAGTTAACCTACATAGTCCAAGATCTGCTAGTTAACCTAGATAGTCCAAGTGCCCGCTAGTTAACCTACATAGTACAAGGGCCCGCTAATTGACCTAGATAGTCCAAGTGCCCGCTAGTTAACCTAGATAGTCAATGTGCCCATTAGTTAACCTAAGTAGTACAAATGTCCGATAGGGATCCTACATAGTCCAACTGCCCGCTAGGTAACCTACATAGTCCAAGTACCCGTTCGTTAACCTAGATAGTCCAAGTGCCCACTAGGTTACCTAGACAGTACAAGTGCCCGCTAGTTAACCTACATAGTCCAAGTGCCCGATAGGGAACCTACATAATCCAAGTGCCCGATAGGGAACCTACATAATCCAAGGGCCCGCTAGGGAACCTAAATAGTCCAAGTGTTCGCTAGGCAACCTACATAGTCCAAGTACCCGCTAGGAAACGTACATAGTCCAAGTGCCCTCTAGGTAATGTACATAGTCCAAGTACCCGCTAGGTAACATAGATAGTCCAAGTGCCCGCTAGGGAACATACATAGTCCAAGTGTCCACTAGGTAACCTAGATAGTCCAAGTGCCCGCTAGTAAACCTACATAGTCCAGGTACCCCCTAGGTAACCTAGATAGTCAAAGGGCCCGCTAGTTAACCTACATAGTACAAGTGCCCGCTAGTTAACCTACATAGTCAAAGTGCCCGCTAGTTAACCTAAGTAGTACAAATGTCCGATAGGGATCCTACATAGTCCAAGTGCTCGCTAGGTAACCTAGATAGTCCAAGTGACCGTTAGGTAACCTAGATAGTCCAAATGCCCGCTAGGGAACCCACATATCCAAGTGCCCGCTAGGTAACTTACATAGTCCAAGGGCCCAGTAGGGAACCTACATAGTCCAAGTACCCGCTAGGTAACCTACATAGTCCAAATGCCTGCTAGTTAACCTAAATTCTGTAAGTGCCCGATAGGGAACCTACATAGTCCAAGTGCCCGCTAGGTAACCTACATAGTCCAAGTGCCCGATAGGGAACCTACATAATCCAAGTGTCTGATAGGGAACCTACATAATCCAAGTACCCGCTAGAGAACCTACATAGTCCAAGTGCCCGTTAGTTAACCTAGATAGTCAAAGTGCCTGCTAGGTAAACTAGATAGTCCAAGTGCCCGCTAGGTAACCTAGATAGTCCAAGTGCGCGCTAGGGTATGTACATAGTCCGACTGCCTGCTAGGAAACCTAGATAGTCCAAGTGTTCGCTAGTTAAACTACATAGTCCAAGGGCCGGCTTGTTAACCTACATAGTCCAAGGTCCGCTAGTTAACCTAGATAGTCCAAGTGCCCGCTAGTTAACCTACATAGTACAAGTGCCCGCTAGTTAACCTAGATAGTCAAAGTGCCCGTTAGTTAACCTAAGTAGTACAAATGTCCGATAGGGATCCTACATAGTCCATGTGCCCGCTAGGTAACCTACATAGTCCAAGTGCCCGTTCGTTAACGTAGATAGTTCACGTGCCTGCTAGGTAACCTACATAGTCCAATTTCCCGATGGTAACCTAAATACTCCAAATGCCCGCTAGGCAACCTACATAGTCCAAGTACCCGCTAGTTAACCTACATAGTCCAAGTGCCTGCTAGGTAACCTACATAGTCCAAGTGCCCGTTCGTTAACCTAGATAGTCAAAGTCCCCGCTAGGTAACCTAGACAGTCCAAGTGCCCGCTAGGTTACCTACATAGTCCAAGTGCCCGTTCGTTAACCTAGATAGTCCAAGTGCCCGCTAGGTTACCTAGACAGTCCAAGTGCCCGCTACTTAACCTACATAGTCCAAGTGCCCGATAGGGAACCTACATAATCCAAGTGTCCTATAGGGAACCTACATAATCCAAGTGCCCGCTAGAGAACCTACATAGTCCAAGTGCCCGTTAGATAACCTAGATAGTCAAAGTGCCTGCTAGGTAAACTAGATAGTTCAAGTGCCCGCTAGGTAACCTACATAGTCCAAGTTCCCGATGGTAACCTAAATATTCCAAATGCCCGCCAGGGAAACTACATAGTCCAAGTGCCCGCTTGTTAACATAGATAGTCCAAGTGCCTGCTAGTAAACTTACATAATCCATGGGCCCGCTAGTTAACCTACATAGTGCAAGGGCCCGCTAGTTAACCTAGATCGTGCAAGTGTCCGCAAGTTAACCTACATAGTCCAAGTGCCCAATAGGTAACCTAGATAGTCCAAGTGCCCTTTAGGGATCCTTCATAATGCAAGTGCCTGAAGGTAACCTAGATAGTCCAAGTGCCCGCTAGTTAACCTAGATAGTCCTGGTGCCCGTTAGTTAACCTAGATAGTCCAAGTGCCCACTACGTGACGTACATAGTCCAAGTGCCCGCTAGGTAACCTAGATAGTCCAAGTGCGAGCTAGGGTATGTACATAGTCCGACTGCCTGCTAGGAAACCTAGATAATCCAAGTGCCCGCTAGTTAACCTACATAGTACAAGTGCCCGCTAGTTAACCTAGATAGTCAAAGTGCCCGCTAGTTAACCTAAGTAGTACAAATGTCCGATAGGGATCCTACATAGTCCAAGAGCCCGCTAGGTAACCTACATAGTCCAAGTGCCCGTTCGTTAACCTAGATAGTTCACTTGACTGCTAGGTAACCTACATAGTCCAAGTTCCCGATGGTAACCTAAATAGTGCAAATGCCCGCTAGGCAACCTACATAGTCCAAGTACCCGCTAGTTAACCTACATAGTCCAAGTGCCCGCTAGGTAACCTAGATAGTCCAAGTGCCCGCTAGGGATCCTTCATAATCCAAGTGCCTGCTAGGTAACCTAGATAGTCCAAGTGCCCGCTAGTTAACCTAGATAGTCCTAGTGCCCGTTAGTTAACCTAGATAGTCCAAGTGCCCACTAGGGGACAAACATAGTCCAAGTGCCCGCTAGGTAACATAGATAGTCCAAGTGCGAGCTAGGGTATGTAAATAGTCCGAGTCCCTGCTAGGAAACCTAGATAGTCCAAGTGCCCGCTAGTTAACCTACATAGTCCAAGGGCCCGCTAGTTAACCTACGTAGTCCAAGATCTGCTAGTTAACCTAGATAGTCCAAGTGCCCGCTAGTTAACCTACATAGTACAAGGGCCCGCTAGTTGACCTAGATAGTCCAAGTGCCCGCTAGTTAACCTAGATAGTCAATGTGCCCACTAGTTAACCTAAGTAGTACAAATGTCCGATAGGGATCCTACATAGTCCAACTGCCCGCTAGGTAACCTACATAGTCCAAGTACCCGTTCGTTAACCTAGATAGTCCAAGTGCCCACTAGGTTACCTAGACAGTCCAAGTGCCCGCTAGTTAACCTACATAGTCCAAGTGCCCGATAGGGAACCTACATAATCCAAGTGCCCGATAGGGAACCTACATAATCCAAGGGCCCGCTAGGGAACCTAAATAGTCCAAGTGTTCGCTAGGCAACCTACATAGTCCAAGTGCCCGTTAGTTAACCTAGATAGTCAAAGTGCCTGCTAGGTAACCTTGATAGTCCAAGCGCCCGCTAGGTAACCTACATAGTCTAAGTTACCGATGGTAACCTAAATAGTCTAAATGCCCGCTAGGGAAACTACATAATCCAAGTGCCCGCTAGGTAACCTAGATAGTCCAAGTGCCTGCTAGTAAACCTACATAATCCATGGGCCCGCTAGTTAACCTACATAGTGCAAGGGCCCGCTAGTTAACCTAGAACGTGCAAGTGTCCGCTAGTTAACCTACATAGTCCAAGGTCCCCTAGTTAACCTAGATAGTCCAAGTGCCCGCTAGTTAACCTACATAGTACAATGGCCCGCTAGTTGACCTAGAGAGTCCAAGTGCCCGCTAGTTAACCTAAGTAGTACAAATGTCCGATAGGGATCCTACATAGTCCAAGTGCACGCTAGGTAACCTACATAGTCCAAGTGCCCGTTCGTTAACCTAGATAGTCAAAGTGCCCGCTAGGTAACCTAGACAGTCCAAGTGCCCGCTAGGTTATGTACATAGGCCAAGTGCCCGTTCGTTAACCTAGATAGTCCATGTGCCAGCTAGGTGACCTAGACAGTCCAAGTGCCCGCTAGGTGACCTAGACAGTCCATGTGCCCGCTAGGTAACCTACATAGTCCAAGTGCCCTTTTGGGATCCTTCATAATCCAAGTGCCCGTTAGTTAACCTAGATAGTCCAAGTGCCCTCTAGGTAACCTACATAGTCTAAGTTCCCCATGGTAACCTAAATAGTCCAAATGCCCGCTAGGGAAACTACATAGTCCAAGTGCCTGCTAGTAAACCTACATAATCCATGGGCCCGCTACTTAACCTACACAGTGCAAGGACCCGCTAGTTAACCTAGAACGTGGAAGTGTCCGCTAGTTAACCTACATAGTCCACGTACCCGCTAGGTAACCTAGATAGTCCAATTCCCACTAGGGGACGTACGTAGTCCAAGTGCCCGCTAGGTCACCTATATAGTCCAAGTGCACGCTAGGGTATGTACATAGTCCGAGTGCCTGCTAGAAAACCTAGATAGTCCAAGTGGCCGCTTGTTAACCTACATAGTCCAAGGGCCCGCTAGTTAACCTAAATAGTCTAAGGTCCGCTAGGTAACCTAGATAGTCCAAGTGCCCGCTAGTTAACCTACATAGTACAAGGGCCCGCTAGTTGACCTACATAGTCCAAGTGCCCGCTAGTTAACCTAGATAGTCAAAGTGCCCGCTAGTTAACCTAAGTAGTACAAATGTCCTATAGGGATCCTACATAGTCCAAGTGCCCGCTAGGTAACCTACATCGTCCAAGTGCCCGTTCGACAACCTAGATAGTCAAAGTGCCCGCTAGGTAACCTAGACAGTCCAAGTGCCCGCTATGTTACCTACATAGTCCAAGTGCCCGTTCGTTAACCTTGATAGTCCAAGTCCCCGCTAGGTTACTTAGACAGTCCAAGTGCCCGCTAGTAAACCTACATAGTCCATGTGCCCGATAGGGAACCTACATAATCCAAGTGCCCGATAGGGAACCTACATAATCCAAGTGCCCGCTAGGGAACCTACATAGTCCAATTGCCCGCTAGGCAACCTACATAATCCAAGTGCCCGTTAGTTGACCTAGATAGTCAAAGTGCCTGCTAGGTAACCTAGATAGTCCAAGTGACTGCTAGGTAACCTACATAGTCCAAGTTCCAGATGGTAACCTTAATAGTCCAAATGCCCCCTCGGGAAACTACATAGTCCAATGCCCGCTAGTTAACCTAGATAGTCCAAGTGCCTGCTAGTAAACCTACATAATTCATGGGCCTGCTAGTTAACCTACATAGTCCAAGTGCCCGCTAGGTAACCTAGATAATCCAAGTGCCCTTTAGGGATCCTTCATAATCCAAGTGCATGCTAGGTAACCTAGATAGTCCAAGTGCCCGCTAGTTAACCTAGATAGTCCTAGTGCCCGTTATTTAACCTAGATAATCCAAGTGCCCACTAGGGGACGTACATAGTCCAAGTGCCCACTAGGAAACCTAGATAGTCCAAGTGCGCGCTAGGGTATGTACATACTCCGAGTGCCTGCTAGGAAACCTAGATAGTCCAAGTGTCCCCTAGTTAACCTACATAGTTCAAGGTCAGCTAGTTAACCTAGATAGTCCAAGTGTCCACTAGTTAACCTACATAGTACAAGGGCCCGCTAGTTGACCTAGATAGTCCAAGTGCCCGCTAATTAACCTAAGTAGTACAAGTCCCCGCTAGGTATCCTACATAGTCCAAGTGCCCGCTAGTTAACCTACATAGTCCAAGTCCCTGCTAGGTAACCTAGACAGTCCAAGTGACCATTAGGTTACCTATATAGTCCAAGTGCCCGTTCGTTAACCTACATAGTCCAAGTGCCTGCTAGGCAACCTAAATAGTCCAAGTGCCCGCTAGGGAACCTACATAGGCCAAGTACCCGCTAGGTAACCTAGATAGTCCAATTGTCCGTTAGCTAACCTAGATAGTCGAAGTGTCCGCTAGTTAACCTACATAGTCCAAGTGCCCGTTCGTTAACCTAGATAGGCCAAATGCCCGCTAGGTAACCTAGACAGTCCAAGTGCCCGCTAAGTTACCTACATAGTCCAAGTGCACGTTCGTTAACCTAGATAGTCCAAGTGCCCGCTGGTAACTTACATAGTCCAAGGGACCGGTAGTTAACCTTGATAGTCCTATGGCCCGCTAGAGAACCTACATAGTCCAAGTGCCCGTTAGTTAACCTAGATATTCCAAGTGCCCGCTAGGTAACCTAGATAGTCCAACAGCCCGATAGGTAACCTACATACTCCAAGTACCCGCTAGGTAACGTAGATAGTTCAAGTGCCAGCTAGGTAACCTAGATAGTCCAAGTGCCCGCTAGGTAACCTACAAAGTCTAAGTGCCCGCTAGGTAATCTATATAGTCCAAATGCCCGCTAGGGAGCCTACATAGTCCAAATGCCCGCTAGGTAACCTAGATAGTCCAAGTGCCCGCTAGGGATCCTTCATAATACAAGTTCCTGTTAGGTAACCAAGATAGTCCAAGTGCCCGCTAGTTAACCTAGATAGTCCTAGTGCCCGTTAGTTAACCTAGATAGTCCAAGTGCCCACTAGGGGACATACATAGTCCAAGTGCCCGCTAGGTAACCTAGATAGTCCAAGTGAGAGCTAGGGTATGTACATATTCCGAGTGCCTGCTAGGAAACCAAGATAGTCCAAGTGCCCGCTAGTTAACCTACATAGTCCAAGGGCCCGCTAGTTAACCTACATAGTCCAAGGTCTGCTAGTTAACCTAGATAGTCCAAGTGCCCGCTAGTTAACCTACATAGTACAAGGGCCCGCTAGTTGACCTAGATAGTCCAAGTGCCCGCTAGTTAACCTAGATAGTCAATGTGCCCACTAGTTAACCTAAGTAGTACAAATGTCCGATAGGGATCCTACATAGTCCAACTGCCCGCTAGGTAACCTACATAGTCCAAGTGCCCGTTCGTTAACCTAGATAGTCCAAGTGCCCACTAGGTTACCTAGACAGTCCAAGTGCCCGCTAGGTTACCTACATAGTCCAAGTGCCTGTTCGTTAACCTAGACAGTCCAAGTGCCCGCTAGGTGACCTAGACAGTCCATGTGCCCGCTAGGTAACCTACATAGTCCAAGTGCCCTTTAGGGATCCTTCATAATCCAAGTGCCCGTTAGTTAACCTAGATAGTCCAAGTGCCCTCTAGGTAACCTACATAGTCTAAGTTCCCGATGGTAACCTAAATAGTCCAAATGCCCGCTAGGGAAACTACATAGTCCAAGTGCCTGCTAGTAAACCTACATAATCCATGGGCCCGCTACTTAACCTACACAGTGCAAGGACCCGCTAGTTAACCTAGAACGTGGAAGTGTCCGCTAGTTAACCTACATAGTCCACGTACCCGCTAGGTAACCTAGATAGTCCAATTCCCACTAGGGGACGTACATAGTCCAAGTGCCCGCTAGGTCACCTATATAGTCCAAGTGCACGCTAGGGTATGTACATAGTCCGAGTGCCTGCTAGAAAACCTAGATAGTCCAAGTGGCCGCTTGTTAACCTACATAGTCCAAGGGCCCGCTAGTTAACCTAAATAGTCCAAGGTCCGCTAGGTAACCTAGATAGTCCAAGTGCCCGCTAGTTAACCTATATAGTACAAGGGCCCGCTAGTTGACCTACATAGTCCAAGTGCCCGCTAGTTAACCTAGATAGTCAAAGTGCCCGCTAGTTAACCTAAGTAGTACAAATGTCCTATAGGGATCCTACATAGTCCAAGTGCCCGCTAGGTAACCTACATCGTCCAAGTGCCCGTTCGACAACCTAGATAGTCAAAGTGCCCGCTAGGTAACCTAGACAGTCCAAGTGCCCGCTATGTTACCTACATAGTCCAAGTGCCCGTTCGTTAACCTTGATAGTCCAAGTGCCCGCTAGGTTACTTAGACAGTCCAAGTGCCCGCTAGTAAACCTACATAGTCCATGTGCCCGATAGGGAACCTACATAATCCAAGTGCCCGATAGGGAACCTACATAATCCAAGTGCCCGCTAGGGAACCTACATAGTCCAATTGCCCGCTAGGCAACCTACATAATCCAAGTGCCCGTTAGTTGACCTAGATAGTCAAAGTGCCTGCTAGGTAACCTAGATAGTCCAAGTGACCGCTAGGTAACCTACATAGTCCAAGTTCCAGATGGTAACCTTAATAGTCCAAATGCCCCCTCGGGAAACTACATAGTCCAATGCCCGCTAGTTAACCTAGATAGTCCAAGTGCCTGCTAGTAAACCTACATAATTCATGGGCCTGCTAGTTAACCTACATAGTCCAAGTGCCCGCTAGGTAACCTAGATAATCCAAGTGCCCTTTAGGGATCCTTCATAATCCAAGTGCATGCTAGGTAACCTAGATAGTCCAAGTGCCCGCTAGTTAACCTAGATAGTCCTAGTGCCCGTTATTTAACCTAGATAATCCAAGTGCCCACAAGGGGACGTACATAGTCCAAGTGCCCACTAGGAAACCTAGATAGTCCAAGTGCGCGCTAGGGTATGTACATACTCCGAGTGCCTGCTAGGAAACCTAGATAGTCCAAGTGTCCCCTAGTTAACCTACATAGTTCAAGGTCAGCTAGTTAACCTAGATAGTCCAAGTGTCCGCTAGTTAACCTACATAGTACAAGGGCCCGCTAGTTGACCTAGATAGTCCAAGTGCCCGCTAATTAACCTAAGTAGTACAAGTCCCCGCTAGGTATCCTACATAGTCCAAGTGCCCGCTAGTTAACCTATATAGTCCAAGTCCCTGCTAGGTAACCTAGACAGTCCAAGTGACCAATAGGTTACCTATATAGTCCAAGTGGCCGTTCGTTAACCTACATAGTCCAAGTGCCTGCTAGGCAACCTAAATTGTCCAAGTGCCCGCTAGGGAACCTACATAGGCCAAGTACCCGCTAGGTAACCTAGATAGTCCAATTGTCCGTTAGCTAACCTAGATAGTCGAAGTGTCCGCTAGTTAACCTACATAGTCCAAGTGCCCGTTCGTTAACCTAGATAGGCCAAATGCCCGCTAGGTAACCTAGACAGTCCAAGTGCCCGCTAAGTTACCTACATAGTCCAAGTGCACGTTCGTTAACCTAGATAGTCCAAGTGCCCGCTGGTAACTTACATAGTCCAAGGGACCGGTAGTTAACCTTGATAGTCCTATGGCCCGCTAGAGAACCTACATAGTCCAAGTGCCCGTTAGTTAACCTAGATATTCCAAGTGCCCGCTAGGTAACCTAGATAGTCCAACAGCCCGATAGGTAACCTACATACTCCAAGTACCCGCTAGGTAACGTAGATAGTTCAAGTGCCAGCTAGGTAACCTAGATAGTCCAAGTGCCCGCTAGGTAACCTACAAAGTCTAAGTGCCCGCTAGGTAATCTATATAGTCCAAATGCCCGCTAGGGAGCCTACATAGTCCAAATGCCCGCTAGGTAACCTAGATAGTCCAAGTGCCCGCTAGGGATCCTTCATAATACAAGTGCCTGTTAGGTAACCTAGATAGTCCAAGTGCCTGCTAGTTAACCTAGATTGTCCTAGTGCCCGTTAGTTAACCTAGATAGTCCAAGTGCCCACTAGGGGACATACATAGTCCAAGTGCCCACTAGGTAACCTAGATAGTCCAAGTGCGAGCTAGGGTATGTACATATTCCGAGTGCCTGCTAGGAAACCTAGATAGTCCAAGTGCCCGCTAGTTAACCTACATAGTCCAAGGGCCCGCTAGTTAACCTACATAGTCCAAGGTCTGCTAGTTAACCTAGATAGTCCAAGTGCCCGCTAGTTAACCTACATAGTACAAGGGCCCACTAGTTGACCTAGATAGTCCAAGTGCCCGCTAGTTAACCTAGATAGTCAATGTGCCCACTAGTTAACCTAAGTAGTACAAATGTCCGATAGGGATCCTACATAGTCCAACTGCCCGCTAGGTAACCTACATAGTCCAAGTGCCCGTTCGTTAACCTAGATAGTCCAAGTGCCCACTAGGTTACCTAGACAGTCCAAGTGCCCGCTAGGTTACCTACATAGTCCAAGTGCCTGTTCGTTAACCTAGACAGTCCAAGTGCCCGCTAGGTGACCTAGACAGTCCATGTGCCCGCTAGGTAACCTACATAGTCCAAGTGCCCTTTAGGGATCCTTCATAATCCAAGTGCCCGTTAGTTAACCTAGATAGTCCAAGTGCCCTCTAGGTAACCTACATAGTCTAAGTTCCCGATGGTAACCTAAATAGTCCAAATGCCCGCTAGGGAAACTACATAGTCCAAGTGCCTGCTAGTAAACCTACATAATCCATGGGCCCGCTACTTAACCTACACAGTGCAAGGACCCGCTAGTTAACCTAGAACGTGGAAGTGTCCGCTAGTTAACCTACATAGTCCACGTACCCGCTAGGTAACCTAGATAGTCCAATTCCCACTAGGGGACGTACATAGTCCAAGTGCCCGCTAGGTCACCTATATAGTCCAAGTGCACGCTAGGGTATGTACATAGTCCGAGTGCCTGCTAGAAAACCTAGATAGTCCAAGTGGCCGCTTGTTAACCTACATAGTCCAAGGGCCCGCTAGTTAACCTAAATAGTCCAAGGTCCGCTAGGTAACCTAGATAGTCCAAGTGCCCGCTAGTTAACCTACATAGTACAAGGGCCCGCTAGTTGACCTACATAGTCCAAGTGCCCGCTAGTTAACCTAGATAGTCAAAGTGCCCGCTAGTTAACCTAAGTAGTACAAATGTCCTATAGGGATCCTACATAGTCCAAGTGCCCGCTAGGTAACCTACATCGTCCAAGTGCCTGTTCGACAACCTAGATAGTCAAAGTGCCCGCTAGGTAACCTAGACAGTCCAAGTGCCCGCTATGTTACCTACATAGTCCAAGTGCCCGTTCGTTAACCTTGATAGTCCAAGTGCCCGCTAGGTTACTTAGACAGTCCAAGTGCCCGCTAGTAAACCTACATAGTCCATGTGCCCGATAGGGAACCTACATAATCCAAGTGCCCGATAGGGAACCTACATAATCCAAGTGCCCGCTAGGGAACCTACATAGTCCAATTGCCCGCTAGGCAACCTACATAATCCAAGTGCCCGTTAGTTGACCTAGATAGTCAAAGTGCCTGCTAGGTAACCTAGATAGTCCAAGTGACCGCTAGGTAACCTACATAGTCCAAGTTCCAGATGGTAACCTTAATAGTCCAAATGCCCCCTCGGGAAACTACATAGTCCAATGCCCGCTAGTTAACCTAGATAGTCCAAGTGCCTGCTAGTAAACCTACATAATTCATGGGCCTGCTAGTTAACCTACATAGTCCAAGTGCCCGCTAGGTAACCTAGATAATCCAAGTGCCCTTTAGGGATCCTTCATAATCCAAGTGCATGCTAGGTAACCTAGATAGTCCAAGTGCCCGCTAGTTAACCTAGATAGTCCTAGTGCCCGTTATTTAACCTAGATAATCCAAGTGCCCACAAGGGGACGTACATAGTCCAAGTGCCCACTAGGAAACCTAGATAGTCCAAGTGCGCGCTAGGGTATGTACATACTCCGAGTGCCTGCTAGGAAACCTAGATAGTCCAAGTGTCCCCTAGTTAACCTACATAGTTCAAGGTCAGCTAGTTAACCTAGATAGTCCAAGTGTCCGCTAGTTAACCTACATAGTACAAGGGCCCGCTAGTTGACCTAGATAGTCCAAGTGCCCGCTAATTAACCTAAGTAGTACAAGTCCCCGCTAGGTATCCTACATAGTCCAAGTGCCCGCTAGTTAACCTACATAGTCCAAGTCCCTGCTAGGTAACCTAGACAGTCCAAGTGACCATTAGGTTACCTATATAGTCCAAGTGCCCGTTCGTTAACCTACATAGTCCAAGTGCCTGCTAGGCAACCTAAATAGTCCAAGTGCCCGCTAGGGAACCTACATAGGCCAAGTACCCGCTAGGTAACCTAGATAGTCCAATTGTCCGTTAGCTAACCTAGATAGTCGAAGTGTCCGCTAGTTAACCTACATAGTCCAAGTGCCCGTTCGTTAACCTAGATAGGCCAAATGCCCGCTAGGTAACCTAGACAGTCCAAGTGCCCGCTAAGTTACCTACATAGTCCAAGTGCACGTTCGTTAACCTAGATAGTCCAAGTGCCCGCTGGTAACTTACATAGTCCAAGGGACCGGTAGTTAACCTTGATAGTCCTATGGCCCGCTAGAGAACCTATATAGTCCAAGTGCCCGTTAGTTAACCTAGATATTCCAAGTGCCCGCTAGGTAACCTAGATAGTCCAACAGCCCGATAGGTAACCTACATACTCCAAGTACCCGCTAGGTAACGTAGATAGTTCAAGTGCCAGCTAGGTAACCTAGATAGTCCAAGTGCCCGCTAGGTAACCTACAAAGTCTAAGTGCCCGCTAGGTAATCTATATAGTCCAAATGCCCGCTAGGGAGCCTACATAGTCCAAATGCCCGCTAGGTAACCTAGATAGTCCAAGTGCCCGCTAGGGATCCTTCATAATACAAGTGCCTGTTAGGTAACCTAGATAGTCCAAGTGCCTGCTAGTTAACCTAGATTGTCCTAGTGCCCGTTAGTTAACCTAGATAGTCCAAGTGCCCACTAGGGGACATACATAGTCCAAGTGCCCACTAGGTAACCTAGATAGTCCAAGTGCGAGCTAGGGTATGTACATAGTCCAAGTGCCTGCTAGGAAACCTAGATAGTCCAAGTGCCCGCTAGTTAACCTACATAGTCCAAGGGCCCGCTAGTTAACCTACATAGTCCAAGGTCTGCTAGTTAACCTAGATAGTCCAAGTGCCCGCTAGTTAACCTACATAGTACAAGGGCCCGCTAGTTGACCTAGATAGTCCAAGTGCCCGCTAGTTAACCTAGATAGTCAATGTGCCCACTAGTTACCTAAGTAGTACAAATGTCCGATAGGGATCCTACATAGTCCAACTGCCCGCTAGGTAACCTACATAGTCCAAGTGCCCGTTCGTTAACCTAGATAGTCAAAGTGCCCGCTAGGTAACCTAGACAGTCCATGTGCCCGCTAGGTTACCTACATAGTCCAAGTGCCCGTTCGTTAACCTAGATAGTCCAAGAGCCCACTAGGTTTCCTAGACAGTCCAAGTGCCCGCTAGTTAACCTACATAGTCCAAGTGCCCGATAGGGAACCTACATAATCCAAGTGCCCGATAGGGAACCTACATAATCCAAGTGCCCGCTAGGGAACCTAAATAGTCCAAGTGTTCGCTTGGCAACCTACATAGTCCAAGTGCCCGCTAGTTAACCTACATGGTCCAAGGTCCGCTACATAACCTAGATTGTCCAAGTGCTCGCTAGTTAACCTACATAGTACAAGGGCCCGCTTGTTGACCTAGATAGTCCAAGTGCCCGCTAGTTAACCTAAGTAGTAAAAATGTCGCATAGGGATCCTACATAGTCCAAGTGCCCGCTAGGTAACCTACATAGTCCAAGTCCCCGCTAGGTAACCTAGACTGTCCATGTGCCCGCTAGGTAACCTAGATAGTCCAAGTGCCCGCTAGGTTACCTACATAGTCCAAGTCCCCGTTCGTTAACCTAGATAGTTCAAGTGCCCGCTAGGTTACCTAGACAGTCCATGTGCCCGCTAGTTAACCTACATAGTCCAAGTGCCCGATAGGGAACCTACATAATCCAAGTGTCCGATAGGGAACCTACATAATCCAAGTGCCCGCTAGAGAACCTACATAGTCCAAGTGCCCGTTAGTTAACCTAGATAGTCAAAGTGCCTACTAGGTAAACTAGATAGTCCAAGTGCCCGCTAGGTATCCTACATAGTCCAAGTTCCCGATGGTAACCTAAATATTCCAAATGCCCGCCAGGGAAAGTACATAGTCCAAGTGCCCGCTAGTTAACATAGATAGTCCAAGTGCCTGCTAGTAAACTTACATAATCCATGGGCCCGCTAGTTAACCTACATAGTGCAAGGGCCCGCTAGTTAACCTAGATCGTGCAAGTGTCCGCAAGTTAACCTACATAGTCCAAGTGCCCAATAGGTAACCTAGATAGTCCAAGTGCCCTTTAGGGATCCTTCATAATGCAAGTGCCTGCTAGGTAACCTAGATAGTCCAAGTGCCCGCTAGTTAACCTAGATAGTCCTGGTGCCCGTTAGTTAACCTAGATAGTCCAAGTGCCCACTAGGGGACGTACATAGTCCAAGTGCCTGCGAGGTAACCTAGATAGTCCAAGTGCGCGCTAGGGTATGTACATAGTCCGACTGCCTGCTAGGAAACCTAGATAGTCCAAGTGCCCGCTAGTTAAACTACATAGTCCAAGGGCCGGCTTGTTAACCTACATAGTCCAAGGTCCGCTAGTTAACCTAGATAGTCCAAGTGCCCGCTAGTTAACCTACATAGTACAATGCCCGCTAGTTAACCTAGATAGTCAAAGTGCCCGCTAGTTAACCTAAGTAGTACAAATGTCCGATAGGGATCCTACATAGTCCAAGTGCCCGCTAGGTAACCTACATAGTCCAAGTGCCCGTTCGTTAACCTAGATAGTTCACGTGCCTGCTAGGTAACCTACATAGTCCAAGTTCCCGATGGTAACCTAAATAGTCCAAATGCCCGCTAGGCAACCTACATAGTCCAAGTACCCGCTAGTTAACCTACATAGTCCAAGTGCCCGCTAGGTAACCTAGATAGTCCAAGGGCCCGCTAGGGATCCTTCATATTCCAAGTTCCTGTTAGGTAACCAAGATAGTCCAAGTGCCCGCTAGTTAACCTAGATAGTCCTAGTGCCCGTTAGTTAACCTAGATAGTCCAAGTGCCCACTAGGGGACATACATAGTCCAAGTGCCCGCTAGGTAACCTAGATAGTCCAAGTGCGAGCTAGGGTATGTACATATTCCGAGTGCCTGCTAGGAAACCTAGATAGTCCAAGTGCCCGCTAGTTAACCTACATAGTCCAAGGGCCCGCTAGTTAACCTACATAGTCCAAGGTCTGCTAGTTAACCTAGATAGTCCAAGTGCCCGCTAGTTAACCTACATAGTACAAGGGCCCGCTAGTTGACCTAGATAGTCCAAGTGCCCGCTAGTTAACCTAGATAGTCAATGTGCCCACTAGTTAACCTAAGTAGTACAAATGTCCGATAGGGATCCTACATAGTCCAACTGCCCGCTAGGTAACCTACATAGTCCAAGTACCCGTTCGTTAACCTAGATAGTCCAAGTGCCCACTAGGTTACCTAGACAGTCCAAGTGCCCGCTAGGTTACCTACATAGTCCAAGTGCCTGTTCGTTAACCTAGATAGTCCAAGTACCCACTAGGTTACCTAGACAGTCCAAGTGCCCGCTAATTAACCTACATAGTCCAAGTGCCCGCTAGGCAACCTACATAGTCCAAGTGCCCGTTAGTTAACCTAGATAGTCAAAGTGCCTGCTAGGTAACCTAGATAGTCCAAGTGCCCGCTAGGTAACCTACATAGTCCAAGTTCCCGATGGTAACCTAAATATTCCAAATGCCCGCCAGGGAAAGTACATAGTCCAAGTGCCCGCTAATTAACATAGATAGTCCAAGTGCCTGCTAGTAAACTTACATAATCCATGGGCCCGCTAGTTAACCTACATAGTCCAAGTGCCCGTTAGTTAACCTAGATAGTCAAAGTGCCTGGTAGGTAACCTTGATAGTCCAAGCGCCCGCTAGGTAACCTACATAGTCTAAGTTCCCGATGGTAACCTAAATAGTCTAAATGCCCGCTAGGGAAACTACATAATCCAAGTGCCCGCTAGGTAACCTAGATAGTCCAAGTGCCTGCTAGTAAACCTACATAATCCATGGGCCCGCTAGTTAACCTACATAGTGCAAGCGCCCGCCAGTTAACCTAGAACGTGCAAGTGTCCGCTAGTAAACCTACATAGTCCAAGGTCCGCTAGTTAACCTACATAGTACAAGGGCCCGCTAGTTGACCTAGAGAGTCCAAGTGCCCGCTAGTTAACCTAAGTAGTACAAATGTCCGATAGGGATCCTACATAGTCCAAGTGCCCGCTAGGTAACCTACATAGTCCAAGTGCCCGTTCGTTAACCTAGATAGTCAAAGTGCCCGCTTGGTAACCTAGACAGTCCAAGTGCCCGCTAGGTTACGTACATAGGCCAAGTGCCCGTTCGTTAACCTAGATAGTCAAAGTGCCCGCTAGGTGACCTAGACAGTCCATGTGCCCGCTGGGTTACCTACATAGTCCAAGTGGCCGCTAGTTATCCTAGATAGTCCAAGTGCTCACTAGTTAACCTAGATAGTCCAAGTGCACGCTAGGGTATGTACATAGTCCGAGTGCCTGCTAGAAAACCTAGATAGTCCAAGTGGCCGCTTGTTAACCTACATAGTCCAAGGGTCCGCTAGTTAACCTACATAGTCCAAGGTCTGCTAGTTAACCTAGATAGTCCAAGTGCCCGCTAGTTAACCTACATAGTACAAGGGCCCGCTAGTTGACCTAGATAGTCCAAGTGCCCGCTAGTTAACCTAGATAGTCAAAGTGCCCGCTAGTTAACCCAAGTAGTACAAATGTCCTATAGGGATCCTACATAGTCCAAGTGCCCGCTAGGTAACCTACATAGTCGAAGTGCCCGTTCGTCAACCTAGATAGTCAAAGTGCCCGCTAGGTAACCTAGACTGTCCAAGTGCCCGCTATGTTACCTACATAGTCCAAGTGCCCGTTCGTTAACCTTGATAGTCCAAGTGCCCGCTAGGTTACCTAGACAGTCCAAGTGCCCGCTAGTAAACCTACATAGTCCATGTGCCCGATAGGGAACCTACATAGTCCAAGTGCCCGATAGGGAACCTACATAATCCAAGTGCCCACTAGGGAACCTACATAGTCCAAGTGCCCGCTAGGCAACCTACATTGTCCAAGTGCCCGTTAGTTGACCTAGATAGTCAAAGTGCCTGTTAGGTAACCTAGATAGTCCAAGTGACCGCTAGGTAACCTACATAGTCCAAGTGCCCGTTCGTTAACCTTGATAGTCCAAGTGCCCGCTAGGTTACCTAGACAGTCCAAGTGCCCGCTAGTAAACCTACATAGTCCATGTGCCTGATAGGGAACCTACATAGTCCAAGTGCCCGAGAGGGAACCTACATAATCCAAGTGCCCGCTAGGGAACCTACATAGTCCAAGTGCCCGCTAGGCAACCTACATTGTCCAAGTGCCCGTTAGTTGACCTAGATAGTCAAAGTGCCTGTTAGGTAACGTAGATAGTCCAAGTGACCGCTAGGTAACCTACATAGTCCAAGTTCCCGATGGTAACCTTAATATTCCAAATGCCCGCTCGGGAAACTACATAGTCCAATGCCCGCTAGTTAACCTAGATAGTCAAAGTGCCTGCTAGTAAACCTACATAATTCATGGGCCCGCTAGTTAACCTACATAGTCCAAGTGCCCGCTAGGTAACCTAGATAATCCAAGTGCCCTTTAGGGATCCTTCATAATCCAAGTGCATGCTAGGTAACCTAGATAGTCCAAGTGCCCGCTAGTTAACCTAGATAGTCCTAGTGCCCGTTATTTAACCTAGATAATCCAAGTGCCCACTAGGGGACGTACATAGTCCAAGTGCCCACTAGGAAACCTAGATAGTCCAAGTGCGCGCTAGGGTATGTACATACTCCGAGTGCCTGCTAGGAAACCTAGATAGTCCAAGTGTCCCCTAGTTAACCTACATAGTTCAAGGTTAGCTAGTTAACCTAGATAGTCCAAGTGTCCGCTAGTTAACCTACATAGTACAAGGGCCCGCTAGTTGACCTAGATAGTCCAAGTGCCCGCTAATTAACCTAAGTAGTACAAGTCCCCGCTAGGTATCCTACATAGTCCAAGTGCCCGCTAGTTAACCTACATAGTCCAAGTCCCTGCTAGGTAACCTAGACAGTCCAAGTGACCATTAGGTTACCTACATAGTCCAAGTGCCCGTTCGTTAACCTACATAGTCCAAGTGCCTGCTAGGCAACCTAAATAGTCCAAGTGCCCGCTAGGGAACCTACATAGGCCAAGTACCCGCTAGGTAACCTAGATAGTCCAATTGTCCGTTAGCTAACCTAGATAGTCGAAGTGTCCGCTAGTTAACCTACATAGTCCAAGTGCCCGTTCGTTAACCTAGATAGGCCAAATGCCCGCTAGGTAACCTAGACAGTCCAAGTGCCCGCTAAGTTACCTACATAGTCCAAGTGCACGTTCGTTAACCTAGATAGTCCAAGTGCCCGCTGGTAACTTACATAGTCCAAGGGACCGGTAGTTAACCTTGATAGTCCTATGGCCCGCTAGAGAACCTACATAGTCCAAGTGCCCGTTAGTTAACCTAGATATTCCAAGTGCCCGCTAGGTAACCTAGATAGTCCAACAGCCCGATAGGTAACCTACATACTCCAAGTACCCGCTAGGTAACGTAGATAGTTCAAGTGCCAGCTAGGTAACCTAGATAGTCCAAGTGCCCGCTAGGTAACCTACAAAGTCTAAGTGCCCGCTAGGTAATCTATATAGTCCAAATGCCCGCTAGGGAGCCTACATAGTCCAAATGCCCGCTAGGTAACCTAGATAGTCCAAGTGCCCGCTAGGGATCCTTCATAATACAAGTGCCTGTTAGGTAACCTAGATAGTCCAAGTGCCTGCTAGTTAACCTAGATTGTCCTAGTGCCCGTTAGTTAACCTAGATAGTCCAAGTGCCCACTTTGGGACATACATAGTCCAAGTGCCCACTAGGTAACCTAGATAGTCCAAGTGCGAGCTAGGGTATGTACATAGTCCGAGTGCCTGCTAGGAAACCTAGATAGTCCAAGTGCCCGCTAGTTAACCTACATAGTCCAAGGTCTGCTAGTTAACCTAGATAGTCCAAGTGCCCGCTAGTTAACCTACATAGTACAAGGGCCCGCTAGTTGACCTAGATAGTCCAAGTGCCCGCTAGTTAACCTAGATAGTCAATGTGCCCACTAGTTACCTAAGTAGTACAAATGTCCGATAGGGATCCTACATAGTCCAACTGCCCGCTAGGTAACCTACATAGTCCAAGTGCCCGTTCGTTAACCTAGATAGTCAAAGTGCCCGCTAGGTAACCTAGACAGTCCATGTGCCCGCTAGGTTACCTACATAGTCCAAGTGCCCGTTCGTTAACCTAGATAGTCCAAGTGCCCACTAGGTTTCCTAGACAGTCCAAGTGCCCGCTAGTTAACCTACATAGTCCAAGTGCCCGATAGGGAACCTACATAATCCAAGTGCCCGATAGGGAACCTACATAATCCAAGTGCCCGCTAGGGAACCTAAATAGTCCAAGTGTTCGCTTGGCAACCTACATAGTCCAAGTGCCCGCTAGTTAACCTACATGGTCCAAGGTCCGCTAGATAACCTAGATTGTCCAAGTGCTCGCTAGTTAACCTACATAGTACCAGGGCCCGCTTGTTGACCTAGATAGTCCAAGTGCCCGCTAGTTAACCTAAGTAGTAAAAATGTCGCATAGGGATCCTACATAGTCCAAGTGCCCGCTAGGTAACCTACATAGTCCAAGTCCCCGCTAGGTAACCTAGACTGTCCATGTGCCCGCTAGGTAACCTAGATAGTCCAAGTGCCCGCTAGGTTACCTACATAGTCCAAGTCCCCGTTCGTTAACCTAGATAGTTCAAGTGCCCGCTAGGTTACCTAGACAGTCCATGTGCCCGCTTGTTAACCTACATAGTCCAAGTGCCCGATAGGGAACCTACATAATCCAAGTGTCCGATAGGGAACCTACATAATCCAAGTGCCCGCTAGAGAACCTACATAGTCCAAGTGCCCGTTAGTTAACCTAGATAGTCAAAGTGCCTGCTAGGTAAACTAGATAGTCCAAGTGCCCGCTAGGTAACCTACATAGTCCAAGTTCCCGATGGTAACCTAAATATTCCAAATGACCGCCAGGGAAAGTACATAGTCCAAGTGCCCGCTAGTTAACATAGATAGTCCAAGTGCCTGCTAGTAAACTTACATAATCCATGGGCCCGCTAGTTAACCTACATAGTGCAAGGGCCCGCTAGTTAACCTAGATCGTGCAAGTGTCCGCAAGTTAACCTACATAGTCCAAGTGCCCAATAGGTAACCTAGATAGTCCAAGTGCCCTTTAGGGATCCTTCATAATGCAAGTGCCTGCTAGGTAACCTAGATAGTCCAAGTGCCCGCTAGTTAACCTAGATAGTCCTGGTGCCCGTTAGTTAACCTAGATAGTCCAAGTGCCCACTAGGGGACGTACATAGTCCAAGTGCCTGCGAGGTAACCTAGATAGTCCAAGTGCGCGCTAGGGTATGTACATAGTCCGACTGCCTGCTAGGAAACCTAGATAGTCCAAGTGCCCGCTAGTTAAACTACATAGTCCAAGGGCCGGCTTGTTAACCTACATAGTCCAAGGTCCGCTAGTTAACCTAGATAGTCCAAGTGCCCGCTAGTTAACCTACATAGTACAAGTGCCCGCTAGTTAACCTAGATAGTCAAAGTGCCCGCTAGTTAACCTAAGTAGTACAAATGTCCGATAGGGATCCTACATAGTCCAAGTGCCCGCTAGGTAACCTACATAGTCCAAGTGCCCGTTCGTTAACCTAGATAGTTCACGTGCCTGCTAGGTAACCTACATAGTCCAAGTTCCCGATGGTAACCTAAATAGTCCAAATGCCCGCTAGGCAACCTACATAGTCCAAGTACCCGCTAGTTAACCTACATAGTCCAAGTGCCCGCTAGGTAACCTAGATAGTCCAAGGGCCCGCTAGGGATCCTTCATATTCCAAGTTCCTGTTAGGTAACCAAGATAGTCCAAGTGCCCGCTAGTTAACCTAGATAGTCCTAGTGCCCGTTAGTTAACCTAGATAGTCCAAGTGCCCACTAGGGGACATACATAGTCCAAGTGCCCGCTAGGTAACCTAGATAGTCCAAGTGAGAGCTAGGGTATGTACATATTCCGAGTGCCTGCTAGGAAACCTAGATAGTCCAAGTGCCCGCTAGTTAACCTACATAGTCCAAGGGCCCGCTAGTTAACCTACATAGTCCAAGGTCTGCTAGTTAACCTAGATAGTCCAAGTGCCCGCTAGTTAACCTACATAGTACAAGGGCCCGCTAGTTGACCTAGATAGTCCAAGTGCCCGCTAGTTAACCTAGATAGTCAATGTGCCCACTAGTTAACCTAAGTAGTACAAATGTCCGATAGGGATCCTACATAGTCCAACTGCCCGCTAGGTAACCTACATAGTCCAAGTGCCCGTTCGTTAACCTAGATAGTCCAAGTGCCCACTAGGTTACCTAGACAGTCCAAGTGCCCGCTAGGTTACCTACATAGTCCAAGTGCCTGTTCGTTAACCTAGATAGTCCAAGTGCCCACTAGGTTACCTAGACAGTCCAAGTGCCCGCTAAATAACCTACATAGTCCAAGTGCCCGCTAGGCAACCTACATAGTCCAAGTGCCCGTTAGTTAACCTAGATAGTCAAAGTGCCTGCTAGGTAACCTAGATAGTCCAAGTGCCCGCTAGGTAACCTACATAGTCCAAGTTCCCGATGGTAACCTAAATATTCCAAATGCCCGCCAGGGAAAGTACATAGTCCAAGTGCCCGCTAATTAACATAGATAGTCCAAGTGCCTGCTAGTAAACTTACATAATCCATGGACCCGCTAGTTAACCTACATAGTCCAAGTGCCCGTTAGTTAACCTAGATAGTCAAAGTGCCTGGTAGGTAACCTTGATAGTCCAAGCGCCCGCTAGGTAACCTACATAGTCTAAGTTCCCGATGGTAACCTAAATAGTCTAAATGCCCGCTAGGGAAACTACATAATCCAAGTGCCCGCTAGGTAACCTAGATAGTCCAAGTGCCTGCTAGTAAACCTACATAATCCATGGGCCCGCTAGTTAACCTACATAGTGCAAGCGCCCGCCAGTTAACCTAGAACGTGCAAGTGTCCGCTAGTAAACCTACATAGTCCAAGGTCCGCTAGTTAACCTACATAGTACAAGGGCCCGCTAGTTGACCTAGAGAGTCCAAGTGCCCGCTAGTTAACCTAAGTAGTACAAGTCCTCGCTAGGTATCCTACATAGTCCAAGTGCCCGCTAGTTAACCTACATAGTCCAAGTCCCCGCTAGGTAACCTAGACAGTCCAAGTGACCATTAGGTTACCTACATAGTCCAAGTGCCCGTTCGTTAACCTACATAGTCCAAGTGCCTGCTAGGTAACCTAAATAGTCCATGTGCCCTCTAGGGAACCTCCATAGTCCAAGTGCCCGCTAGGTAACCTAGATAGTCCAATTACCCGTTAGCTAACCTAGATAGTCGAAGTGTCCGCTAGTTAACCTACATAGTCCAAGTGCCCGTTCGTTAACCTAGATAGGCCAACTGCCCGCTAGGTAACCTAGACAGTCAAGTGCCCGCTAGGTTACCTACATAGTCCAAGTGCATGTTCATTAACCTAGATAGTCCAAGTGCCCACTAGGGGACGTACATAGTCCAAGTGCCCGCTAGGTAACCAGATAGTCCAAGTGCCCGCTAGTTAACCTACATAGTACAAGGGCCCGCTAGTTGACCTAGATTGTCCAAGTGCCCGCTAGTTAACCTAGATAGTCAAAGTGCCCGCTAGTTAACCTAAGTAGTACAAATGTCGATAGGGATCCTACATAGTCCAAGTGCCCGCTAGGTAACCTCCATAGTCGAAGTGCCCGTTCGTCAACCTAGATAGTAAAAGTGCCCGCTAGGTAACCTAGACTGTCTAAGTGCCCGCTATGTTACCTACATAGTCCAAGTGCCCGTTCGTTAACCTTGATAGTCCAAGTGCCCGCTAGGTTACCTAGACAGTCCAAGTGCCCGCTAGTAAACCTACATAGTCCATGTGCCCGATAGGGAACTTACATAATCCAAGTGCCCGATAGGGAACCTACATAATCCAAGTGCAGCTAGGGAACCTACATAGTCCAAGTGCCCGCTAGGCAACCTACATAGTCCAAGTGCCCGTTAGTTGACCTAGATAGTCAAAGTGCCTGCTAGGTAACCTAGATAGTCCAAGTGACCGCTAGGTAACCTACATAGTCCAAGTTCCCGATGGTAACCTTAATAGTCCAAATGCCCGCTCGGGAAACTACATAGTCCAATGCCCGCTAGTTAACCTAGATAGTCAAAGTGCCTGCTAGTAAACCTACATAATTCATGGGCCCGCTAGTTAACCTACATAGTCCAAGTGCCCGCTAGGTAACCTAGATAGTCCAAGTGCCCTTTAGGGATCCTTCATAATCCAAGTGCCTGCTAGGTAACCTAGATAGTCCAAGTGCCCGCTAGTTAACCTAGATAGTCCTAGTGCCCGTTAGTTAACCTAGATAGTCCAAGTGCCCACTAGGGGACGTACATAGTCCAAGTGCCCGCTAGGAAACCTAGATAGTCCAAGTGCGCGCTAGGGTATGTACATACTCCGAGTGCCTGCTAGGAAACCTAGATAGTCCAAGTGTCTGCCAGTTAACCTACATAGTTCAAGGTCAGCTAGTTAACCTAGATAGTCCAAGTGTCCGCTAGTTAACCTACATAGTACAAGGGCCAGCAGGTTGACCTAGATAGTCCAAGTGCCCGCTAGTTAACCTAAGTAGTACAAGTCCCCGCTAGGTATCCTACATAGTCCATGTGCCCGCTAGTTAACCTACATAATCCAAGTCCCCGCTAGGTAACCTAGACAGTCCAAGTGACCATTAGGTTACCTACATAGTCCAAGTGCCCTCTAGGGAACCTCCATAGTCCAAGTGCCCGCTAGGTAACCTAGATAGTCCAATTACCCGTTAGCTAACCTAGATAGTCGAAGTGTCCGCTAGTTAACCTACATAGTCCAAGTGCCCGTTCGTTAACCTAGATAGGCCAACTGCCCGCTAGGTAACCTAGACAGTCAAGTGCCCGCTAGGTTACCTACATAGTCCAAGTGCATGTTCGTTAACCTAGATAGCCCAAGTGCCCGCTGGTAACTTACATAGTCCAAGGGACCGGTAGGTAACCTTGATAGTCCTATGGCCCGCTAGAGAACCTATATAGTCCAAGTGCCCGTTAGTTAACCTAGATATTCCAAGTGCCCGCTAGGTAACCTAGATAGTCCAACAGCCCGATAGGTAACCTACATACTCCAAGTACCCGCTAGGTAACTTAGATAGTTCAAGGGCCAGCTAGGAACCTAAATAGTCCAAGTGCCTGCTAGGAAACCTACAAAATCTAAGTGCCCGCTAGGTAATCTATATAGTCCAAATGCCCGCTAGGGAGCCTACATAGTCCAAATGCCCGCTAGGTAACCAAGATAGTCCAAGGGCCCTCTAGGTAACCTACATAGTCCTAGTGACACCTAGGTAACCTACATTCTCCAAGTGTCCGATAGGGAACCTACATAGTCCAAGTGCCCGTTAGTTAACCTAGATATTGCAAGTGCCCGATTGGTAACCTAGATAGACCAACAATCCGCTGGGTAACCTACATACTCCAAGAACCCCCTAGGTAACGTAGATATTTCAAGTACCAGCTAGGTAACCTAGATAGTCCAAGTTCCCTCTAGTTAACCTACATAGTCCATGTACCCGCTAGTTAACCTACATAGTCCAAGTGCCCGCTAGTTAACCTAGATAGTCAAAGTGCCCGCTAGTTAACCTACATAGTACAAGGGCCTGCTGGGTGACCTAGATACTCCAAGTGCCCGCTAGTTAACCTAGATAGTCAAAGTGCCCGCTAGTTAACCTAAGTAGTACAAATGTCCGATAGGGATCCTACATAGTCCAAGTGCCCGCTAGTTAACCTACATAGTCCAAGTCCCCGCTAGGTAACCTAGACAGTCCAAGTGACCATTAGGTTACCTACATAGTCCAAGTGCCCGTTCGATAACCTACATAGTCCACGTGCCCGCTAGGTAACATAGATAGCCCAATTGCCCGCTAGGGAACGTACATAGTTCAAGTGCCCTCTAGGTAACCTAGATAGTCCAAGTGCCCGCTAGTTAACCTACATAGTCCAAGTGCCTGCTAGGTAACCTAGATAGTCCAAGGGCCCGCTAGGGATCCTTCATATTCCAAGTTCCTGTTAGGTAACCAAGATAGTCCAAGTGCCCGCTAGTTAACCTAGATAGTCCTAGTGCCCGTTAGTTAACCTAGATAGTCCAAGTGCCCACTAGGGGACATACATAGTCCAAGTGCCCGCTAGGTAACCTAGATAGTCCAAGTGAGAGCTAGGGTATGTACATATTCCGAGTGCCTGCTAGGAAACCTAGATAGTCCAAGTGCCCGCTAGTTAACCTACATAGTCCAAGGGCCCGCTAGTTAACCTACATAGTCCAAGGTCTGCTAGTTAACCTAGATAGTCCAAGTGCCCGCTAATTAACCTACATAGTACAAGGGCCCGCTAGTTGACCTAGATAGTCCAAGTGCCCGCTAGTTAACCTAGATAGTCAATGTGCCCACTAGTTAACCTAAGTAGTACAAATGTCCGATAGGGATCCTACATAGTCCAACTGCCCGCTAGGTAACCTACATAGTCCAAGTGCCCGTTCGTTAACCTAGATAGTCCAAGTGCCCACTAGGGTACCTAGACAGTCCAAGTGCCCGCTAGGTTACCTACATAGTCCAAGTGCCTGTTCGTTAACCTAGATAGTCCAAGTGCCCACTAGGTTACCTAGACAGTCCAAGTGCCCGCTAATTAACCTACATAGTCCAAGTGCCCGCTAGGCAACCTACATAGTCCAAGTGCCCGTTAGTTAACCTAGATAGTCAAAGTGCCTGCTAGGTAACCTAGATAGTCCAAGTGCCCGCTAGGTAACCTACATAGTCCAAGTTCCCGATGGTAACCTAAATATTCCAAATGCCCGCCAGGGAAAGTACATAGTCCAAGTGCCCGCTAATTAACATAGATAGTCCAAGTGCCTGCTAGTAAACTTACATAATCCATGGACCCGCTAGTTAACCTACATAGTCCAAGTGCCCGTTAGTTAACCTAGATAGTCAAAGTGCCTGGTAGGTAACCTTGATAGTCCAAGCGCCCGCTAGGTAACCTACATAGTCTAAGTTCCCGATGGTAACCTAAATAGTCTAAATGCCCGCTAGGGAAACTACATAATCCAAGTGCCCGCTAGGTAACCTAGATAGTCCAAGTGCCTGCTAGTAAACCTACATAATCCATGGGCCCGCTAGTTAACCTACATAGTGCAAGCGCCCGCCAGTTAACCTAGAACGTGCAAGTGTCCGCTAGTAAACCTACATAGTCCAAGGTCCGCTAGTTAACCTACATAGTACAAGGGCCCGCTAGTTGACCTAGAGAGTCCAAGTGCCCGCTAGTTAACCTAAGTAGTACAAATGTCCGATAGGGATCCTACATAGTCCAAGTGCCCGCTAGGTAACCTACATAGTCCAAGTGCCCGTTCGTTAACCTAGATAGTCAAAGTGCCCGCTTGGTAACCTAGACAGTCCAAGTGCCCGCTAGGTTACGTACATAGGCCAAGTGCCCGTTCGTTAACCTAGATAGTCAAAGTGCCCGCTAGGTGACCTAGACAGTCCATGTGCCCGCTAGGTTACCTACATAGTCCAAGTGGCCGCTAGTTATCCTAGATAGTCCAAGTGCTCACTAGTTAACCTAGATAGTCCAAGTGCACGCTAGGGTATGTACATAGTCCGAGTGCCTGCTAGAAAACCTAGATAGTCCAAGTGGCCGCTTGTTAACCTACATAGTCCAAGGGTCCGCTAGTTAACCTACATAGTCCAAGGTCTGCTAGTTAACCTAGATAGTCCAAGTGCCCGCTAGTTAACCTACATAGTACAAGGGCCCGCTAGTTGACCTAGATAGTCCAAGTGCCCGCTAGTTAACCTAGATAGTCAAAGTGCCCGCTAGTTAACCCAAGTAGTACAAATGTCCTATAGGGATCCTACATAGTCCAAGTGCCCGCTAGGTAACCTACATAGTCGAAGTGCCCGTTCGTCAACCTAGATAGTCAAAGTGCCCGCTAGGTAACCTAGACTGTCCAAGTGCCCGCTATGTTACCTACATAGTCCAAGTGCCCGTTCGTTAACCTTGATAGTCCAAGTGCCCGCTAGGTTACCTAGACAGTCCAAGTGCCCGCTAGTAAACCTACATAGTCCATGTGCCTGATAGGGAACCTACATAGTCCAAGTGCCCGATAGGGAACCTACATAATCCAAGTGCCCGCTAGGGAACCTACATAGTCCAAGTGCCCGCTAGGCAACCTACATTGTCCAAGTGCCCGTTAGTTGACCTAGATAGTCAAAGTGCCTGTTAGGTAACCTAGATAGTCCAAGTGACCGCTAGGTAACTTACATAGTCCAAGTTCCCGATGGTAACCTTAATAGTCCAAATGCCCGCTCGGGAAACTACATAGTCCAATGCCCGCTAGTTAACCTAGATAGTCAAAGTGCCTGCTAGTAAACCTACATAATTCATGGGCCCGCTAGTTAACCTACATAGTCCAAGTGCCCGCTAGGTAACCTAGATAGTCCAAGTGCCCTTTAGGGATCCTTCATAATCCAAGTGCCTGCTAGGTAACCTAGATAGTCCAAGTGCCCGCTAGTTAACCTAGATAGTCCTAGTGCCCGTTAGTTAACCTAGATAGTCCAAGTGCCCACTAGGGGACGTACATAGTCCAAGTGCCCGCTAGGAAACCTAGATAGTCCAAGTGCGCGCTAGGGTATGTACATACTCCGAGTGCCTGCTAGGAAACCTAGATAGTCCAAGTGTCTGCTAGTTAACCTACATAATTCAAGGTCAGCTAGTTAACCTAGATAGTCCAAGTGTCCGCTAGTTAACCTACATAGTACAAGGGCCCGCTAGTTGACCTAGATAGTCCAAGTGCCCGCTAGTTAACCTAAGTAGTACAAGTCCTCGCTAGGTATCCTACATAGTCCAAGTGCCCGCTAGTTAACCTACATAGTCCAAGTCCCCGCTAGGTAACCTAGACAGTCCAAGTGACCATTAGGTTACCTACATAGTCCAAGTGCCCGTTCGTTAACCTACATAGTCCAAGTGCCTGCTAGGTAACCTAAATAGTCCATGTGCCCTCTAGGGAACCTCCATAGTCCAAGTGCCCGCTAGGTAACCTAGATAGTCCAATTACCCGTTAGCTAACCTAGATAGTCGAAGTGTCCGCTAGTTAACCTACATAGTCCAAGTGCCCGTTCGTTAACCTAGATAGGCCAACTGCCCGCTAGGTAACCTAGACAGTCAAGTGCCCGCTAGGTTACCTACATAGTCCAAGTGCATGTTCATTAACCTAGATAGTCCAAGTGCCCACTAGGGGACGTACATAGTCCAAGTGCCCGCTAGGTAACCAGATAGTCCAAGTGCCCGCTAGTTAACCTACATAGTACAAGGGCCCGCTAGTTGACCTAGATTGTCCAAGTGCCCGCTAGTTAACCTAGATAGTCAAAGTGCCCGCTAGTTAACCTAAGTAGTACAAATGTCGATAGGGATCCTACATAGTCCAAGTGCCCGCTAGGTAACCTCCATAGTCGAAGTGCCCGTTCGTCAACCTAGATAGTCAAAGTGCCCGCTAGGTAACCTAGACTGTCTAAGTGCCCGCTATGTTACCTACATAGTCCAAGTGCCCGTTCGTTAACCTTGATAGTCCAAGTGCCCGCTAGGTTACCTAGACAGTCCAAGTGCCCGCTAGTAAACCTACATAGTCCATGTGCCCGATAGGGAACTTACATAATCCAAGTGCCCGATAGGGAACCTACATAATCCAAGTGCAGCTAGGGAACCTACATAGTCCAAGTGCCCGCTAGGCAACCTACATAGTCCAAGTGCCCGTTAGTTGACCTAGATAGTCAAAGTGCCTGCTAGGTAACCTAGATAGTCCAAGTGACCGCTAGGTAACCTACATAGTCCAAGTTCCCGATGGTAACCTTAATAGTCCAAATGCCCGCTCGGGAAACTACATAGTCCAATGCCCGCTAGTTAACCTAGATAGTCAAAGTGCCTGCTAGTAAACCTACATAATTCATGGGCCCGCTAGTTAACCTACATAGTCCAAGTGCCCGCTAGGTAACCTAGATAGTCCAAGTGCCCTTTAGGGATCCTTCATAATCCAAGTGCCTGCTAGGTAACCTAGATAGTCCAAGTGCCCGCTAGTTAACCTAGATAGTCCTAGTGCCCGTTAGTTAACCTAGATAGTCCAAGTGCCCACTAGGGGACGTACATAGTCCAAGTGCCCGCTAGGAAACCTAGATAGTCCAAGTGCGCGCTAGGGTATGTACATACTCCGAGTGCCTGCTAGGAAACCTAGATAGTCCAAGTGTCTGCCAGTTAACCTACATAGTTCAAGGTCAGCTAGTTAACCTAGATAGTCCAAGTGTCCGCTAGTTAACCTACATAGTACAAGGGCCAGCAGGTTGACCTAGATAGTCCAAGTGCCCGCTAGTTAACCTAAGTAGTACAAGTCCCCGCTAGGTATCCTACATAGTCCATGTGCCCGCTAGTTAACCTACATAATCCAAGTCCCCGCTAGGTAACCTAGACAGTCCAAGTGACCATTAGGTTACCTACATAGTCCAAGTGCCCTCTAGGGAACCTCCATAGTCCAAGTGCCCGCTAGGTAACCTAGATAGTCCAATTACCCGTTAGCTAACCTAGATAGTCGAAGTGTCCGCTAGTTAACCTACATAGTCCAAGTGCCCGTTCGTTAACCTAGATAGGCCAACTGCCCGCTAGGTAACCTAGACAGTCAAGTGCCCGCTAGGTTACCTACATAGTCCAAGTGCATGTTCGTTAACCTAGATAGCCCAAGTGCCCGCTGGTAACTTACATAGTCCAAGGGACCGGTAGGTAACCTTGATAGTCCTATGGCCCGCTAGAGAACCTATATAGTCCAAGTGCCCGTTAGTTAACCTAGATATTCCAAGTGCCCGCTAGGTAACCTAGATAGTCCAACAGCCCGATAGGTAACCTACATACTCCAAGTACCCGCTAGGTAACGTAGATAGTTCAAGGGCCAGCTAGGAACCTAAATATTCCAAGTGCCTGCTAGGAAACCTACAAAATCTAAGTGCCCGCTAGGTAATCTATATAGTCCAAATGCCCGCTAGGGAGCCTACATAGTCCAAATGCCCGCTAGGTAACCAAGATAGTCCAAGGGCCCTCTAGGTAACCTACATAGTCCTAGTGACACCTAGGTAACCTACATTCTCCAAGTGTCCGATAGGGAACCTACATAGTCCAAGTGCCCGTTAGTTAACCTAGATATTGCAAGTGCCCGATTGGTAACCTAGATAGACCAACAATCCGCTGGGTAACCTACATACTCCAAGAACCCCCTAGGTAACGTAGATATTTCAAGTACCAGCTAGGTAACCTAGATAGTCCAAGTTCCCTCTAGTTAACCTACATAGTCCATGTACCCGCTAGTTAACCTACATAGTCCAAGTGCCCGCTAGTTAACCTAGATAGTCAAAGTGCCCGCTAGTTAACCTACATAGTACAAGGGCCTGCTGGGTGACCTAGATACTCCAAGTGCCCGCTAGTTAACCTAGATAGTCAAAGTGCCCGCTAGTTAACCTAAGTAGTACAAATGTCCGATAGGGATCCTACATAGTCCAAGTGCCCGCTAGTTAACCTACATAGTCCAAGTCCCCGCTAGGTAACCTAGACAGTCCAAGTGACCATTAGGTTACCTACATAGTCCAAGTGCCCGTTCGATAACCTACATAGTCCACGTGCCCGCTAGGTAACATAGATAGCCCAATTGCCCGCTAGGGAACGTACATAGTTCAAGTGCCCTCTAGGTAACCTAGATAGTCCAAGTGCCCGCTAGTTAACCTACATAGTCCAAGTGCCTGCTAGGTAAACTACATAGTCCAAGTGCCCACTAGGTAACCTAGACAGTCCAATTGCCCGCTAGTTAACCTAGACAGTCCAAGTACCCGATAGGGAACCTACATAGTCCAAGTGCCCGCTAGGGAACCTACATAGTCCAAGTGCTCGCTAGGCAACATACATAGTCCAAGTGCCCGTTAGTTAACCTAGAAATTCAAAGAGCCTGCTAGGTAACCTAAATAGTCCAAGTGCCCGCTGGGGAACCTACATAGTCCAAGTGCCCGCTAGGTAACCTAGATAGTACAAGTGCCCGCTAGGTTACCTAGACAGTCCAAGTGCCCGCTAGTTAACCTACATAGTCCAAGTGCCTGATAGGGAACCTACATAATCCAAGTGCACGTTAGGGAACCTACATAGTTCAAGTGCCCGCTAGGCAACCTACATAGTCCAAGTGCCCGTTGGTTAACCTAGATAGTCAAAGTGCCTGCTAGGTAACCTAGATAGTCCAAGTGCCCGCTAGGTAACCTACATAGTCCAAGTGCCCGCTTGGTAACCTAAATGGTCCAAATGCCCGCTAGGGAAACTACATAGTCCAAGTGCCCGCTAGTTAACCTAGAGTCCAAGTGCCTGCTAGTAAACCTACATAATCCATGGGCCCGCTAGTTAACCTACATAGTGCAAGGGCCCGCTAGTTAACCTAGATCGGGCAAGTGTCTGCTAGTTAACCTACATAGTCCAAGTGCCCGCTACGTAACCTAGAGAGTCCAATTGCCCACTAGGGATCCTTCATAATCCAAGTGCCTGCTAGGTAACCTGGATAGTCCAAGTGCCCGCTAGTTAACCTAGATAGTCCTAGTGCCCGTTAGTTAACCAGGATCGTCCAAGTGCCCACTAGGGGACGTACATAGTCCATGTGCCCGCTAGGTAACCTAGATAGTCCAAGTGCGCGCTAGGGTATGTACATAGTCCGAGTGCCTGCTAGGAAACCTAGATAGTCCAAGTGTCCGCTAGTTAACCTACATGGTCCAAGGGCCCGCTAGTTAACCTACATAGTCCAAGGTACGCTAGTTAACTTAGATAGTCCAAGTACCCGATAGTTAACCTAGATAGTCAAAGTGCCCGCTAGTTAACCTTAGTAGTTCAAATGTCCGATAGGGATCCTACATAGTCCAAGTGCCCGTTCGTTAACCTAGATAGTCAAAGTGCCCGTTCGTTAACCTAGATAGTCCAAGTGCCCGCTAGTTAACCTACATATTCCAAGTGCCCGATAGGGAACGTACATAATCCAAGTGCCCGCTAGGGAACCTACATAGTCCAAGTGCCCGCTAGGCAACCTACATAGTCCAAGTGCCCGTTAGTTAACCTAGATAGTCAAAGTGCCTGCTAGTTAACCTAGATAGTCCAAGTGCCCGCTAGGTAAACTACATAGTCCAAGATCCCGATGGTAACCTAAATAGTCCAAATTCCCGCTAGGGAAACTATATAGTCCAAGTGCCCGTTAGGTAACCTACATAGTCCAAGTGCCTGCTAGTAAACCTACATAATCCATGGGCCCACTAGTTAACCTACATAGTGCAAGGGCCCGCTAGTTAACCTAGATCGTGCAAGTGTATGCTAGTTAACCTACATAGTCCACGTGCCCGCTAGGTAACCTAGATGGTGCAAGTGCCCGCTAGGGATCCTTCATAATGCAAGTGCCTGCTAGGTAACCTAGATAGTCCTAGTGTCCGTTAGTTAACCTAGATAGTCCTAGTGTCCGTTAGTTAACATAGATAGTCCAAGTGCCCTCTAGGGGACGTACATAGTCCAAGTGCCCGCTAGTTAACCTACGTAGTCCAAGGTCCGCTAGTTAACCTAGATAGTCCAAGTGCCCACTAGTTAACCTACATAGTACAAGGGCCCGCTACTTGACCTAGATACTCCAAGTTCCCGCTAGTTAACCTAGATAGTCAAAGTGCCCGCTAGTTAACCTAAGTAGTACAAATGTCCGATAGGGATCCTACATAGTCCAAGTGCCCGCCAGTTAACCTACATAGTCCAAGTCCCCGCTAGGTAACCTAGACAGTCCAAGTGACCATTACGTTACCTACATAGTCCAAGTGCCAGTTCGATAACCTACATAGTCCATGTGCCCGCTAGGTAACGTAGATAGCCCAAGTGCCCGCTAGGGAACGTACATAGTTCAAGTGCCCTCTAGGTAACCTAGATAGTCCAAGTGCCCGCTAGTTAACCTACATAGTCCAAGTGCCTGCTAGGTAAACTACATAGTCCAAGTGCCCAGTAGGTAACCTAGACAGTCCAATTGCCTGCTAATTAACCTAGACAGTCCAAGTACCCGATAGGGAACCTACATAATCCAAGTGCCCTCTAGGGAACCTATATAGTCCAAGTGCTCGCTAGGCAACATACATAGTCCAAGTGCCCGTTCGTTAACCTAGATAGGCCAACTGCCCGCTAGGTAACCTAGACAGTCCAAGTGCCCGCTAGGTTACCTACATAGTCCAAGTGCACGTTCGTTAACCTAGATAGTCCAAGTGCCCGCTGGTAACCTACATAGTCCAAGGGCCCGGTAGGTAACCTTGATAGTCCAATGGCCCGCTAAAGAACCTACATAGTCCAAGTGCCCGTTAGTTAACCTAGATATTCCAAGTGCCCACTAGGTAACCTAGATAGTCCAACAGCCCGGTAGGTAACCTACATACTCCAAGTACCCGCTAGGTAACGTAGATAGTTCAAGTGCCAGCTAGGTAACCTAGATAGTCCAAGTGCCCGCTAGGTAACCTACAAAGTCTAAGTGCCCGCTAGGTAATCTATATAGTCCAAATGCCCGCTAGGGAGCCTACATAGTCCAAATGCCCGCTAGTTAACCTAGATAGTCCAAGGGCCCTCTAGGTAACCTACATAGTCCTAGTGCCCCCTAGTTAACCTACATTCTCCAAGTGCCCGATAGGGAACCTACATAGTTCAAGTGCATTTTAGTTAACCTAGAGAGTGAAAGTGGCCGCTTGGTAAGCTAGATAGTCCAACAATCCGCTAGGTAACCTACATACTCCAAGAACCCGCTAGGTAACATAGATAATTCAAGTACCAGTTAGGTAATCTAGATAGTCCAAGTGCCCGCTAGTTAACCTAGATAGTCCAAGTGCCTGCTAGTAAACCTACATAATCCATGGGCCCGCTAGTTAACCTACATAGTGCAAGGGCCCGCTAGTTAACCTAGATCGGGCAAGTGTCTGCTAGTTAACCTACATAGTCCAAGTGCCCGCTACGTAACCTAGAGAGTCCAATTGCCCACTAGGGATCCTTCATAATCCAAGTGCCTGCTAGGTAACCTGGATAGTCCAAGTGCCCGCTAGTTAACCTAGATAGTCCTAGTGCCCGTTAGTTAACCAGGATCGTCCAAGTGCCCACTAGGGGACGTACATAGTCCAAGTGCCCGCTAGGTAACCTAGATAGTCCAAGTGCGCGCTAGGGTATGTACATAGTCCGAGTGCCTGCTAGGAAACCTAGATAGTCCAAGTGTCCGCTAGGTAAACTACATGGTCCAAGGGCCCGCTAGTTAACCTACATAGTCCAAGGTACGCTAGTTAACTTAGATAGTCCAAGTACCCGATAGTTAACCTAGATAGTCAAAGTGCCCGCTAGTTAACCTTAGTAGTACAAATGTCCGATAGGGATCCTACATAGTCCAAGTGCCCGTTCGTTAACCTAGATAGTCAAAGTGCCCGTTCGTTAACCTAGATAGTCCAAGTGCCCGCTAGGTTACCTAGACAGTCCAAGTGCCCGCTAGTTAACCTACATATTCCAAGTGCCCGATAGGGAACGTACATAATCCAAGTGCCCGCTAGGGAACCTACATAGTCCAAGTGCCCGCTAGGCAACCTACATAGTCCAAGTGCCCGTTAGTTAACCTAGATAGTCAAAGTGCCTGCTAGTTAACCTAGATAGTCCAAGTGCCCGCTAGGTAAACTACATAGTCCAAGATCCCGATGGTAACCTAAATAGTCCAAATTCCCGCTAGGGAAACTATATAGTCCAAGTGCCCGTTAGGTAACCTACATAGTCCAAGTGCCTGCTAGTAAACCTACATAATCCATGGGCCCACTAGTTAACCTACATAGTGCAAGGGCCCGCTAGTTAACCTAGATCGTGCAAGTGTATGCTAGTTAACCTACATAGTCCACGTGCCCGCTAGGTAACCTAGATGGTGCAAGTGCCCGCTAGGGATCCTTCATAATGCAAGTGCCTGCTAGGTAACCTAGATAGTCCTAGTGTCCGTTAGTTAACCTAGATAGTCCTAGTGTCCGTTAGTTAACATAGATAGTCCAAGTGCCCTCTAGGGGACTTACATAGTCCAAGTGCCCGCTAGTTAACCTACGTAGTCCAAGGTCCGCTAGTTAACCTAGATAGTCCAAGTGCCCACTAGTTAACCTACATAGTACAAGGGCCCGCTACTTGACCTAGATACTCCAAGTTCCCGCTAGTTAACCTAGATAGTCAAAGTGCCCGCTAGTTAACCTAAGTAGTACAAATGTCCGATAGGGATCCTACATAGTCCAAGTGCCCGCCAGTTAACCTACATAGTCCAAGTCCCCGCTAGGTAACCTAGACAGTCCAAGTGACCATTACGTTACCTACATAGTCCAAGTGCCAGTTCGATAACCTACATAGTCCATGTGCCCGCTAGGTAACGTAGATAGCCCAAGTGCCCGCTAGGGAACGTACATAGTTCAAGTGCCCTCTAGGTAACCTAGATAGTCCAAGTGCCCGCTAGTTAACCTACATAGTCCAAGTGCCTGCTAGGTAAACTACATAGTCCAAGTGCCCAGTAGGTAACCTAGACAGTCCAATTGCCTGCTAATTAACCTAGACAGTCCAAGTACCCGATAGGGAACCTACATAATCCAAGTGCCCTCTAGGGAACCTATATAGTCCAAGTGCTCGCTAGGCAACATACATAGTCCAAGTGCCCGTTCGTTAACCTAGATAGGCCAACTGCCCGCTAGGTAACCTAGACAGTCCAAGTGCCCGCTAGGTTACCTACATAGTCCAAGTGCACGTTCGTTAACCTAGATAGTCCAAGTGCCCGCTGGTAACCTACATAGTCCAAGGGCCCGGTAGGTAACCTTGATAGTCCAATGGCCCGCTAAAGAACCTACATAGTCCAAGTGCCCGTTAGTTAACCTAGATATTCCAAGTGCCCACTAGGTAACCTAGATAGTCCAACAGCCCGGTAGGTAACCTACATACTCCAAGTACCCGCTAGGTAACGTAGATAGTTCAAGTGCCAGCTAGGTAACCTAGATAGTCCAAGTGCCCGCTAGGTAACCTACAAAGTCTAAGTGCCCGCTAGGTAATCTATATAGTCCAAATGCCCGCTAGGGAGCCTACATAGTCCAAATGCCCGCTAGTTAACCTAGATAGTCCAAGGGCCCTCTAGGTAACCTACATAGTCCTAGTGCCCCCTAGTTAACCTACATTCTCCAAGTGCCCGATAGGGAACCTACATAGTTCAAGTGCATTTTAGTTAACCTAGAGAGTGAAAGTGGCCGCTTGGTAAGCTAGATAGTCCAACAATCCGCTAGGTAACCTACATACTCCAAGAACCCGCTAGGTAACATAGATAATTCAAGTACCAGTTAGGTAATCTAGATAGTCCAAGTGCCCGCTAGTTAACCTAGATAGTCCAAGTGCCTGCTAGTAAACCTACATAATCCATGGGCCCGCTAGTTAACCTACATAGTGCAAGGGCCCGCTAGTTAACCTAGATCGGGCAAGTGTCTGCTAGTTAACCTACATAGTCCAAGTGCCCGCTACGTAACCTAGAGAGTCCAATTGCCCACTAGGGATCCTTCATAATCCAAGTGCCTGCTAGGTAACCTGGATAGTCCAAGTGCCCGCTAGTTAACCTAGATAGTCCTAGTGCCCGTTAGTTAACCAGGATCGTCCAAGTGCCCACTAGGGGACGTACATAGTCCAAGTGCCCGCTAGGTAACCTAGATAGTCCAAGTGCGCGCTAGGGTATGTACATAGTCCGAGTGCCTGCTAGGAAACCTAGATAGTCCAAGTGTCCGCTAGGTAAACTACATGGTCCAAGGGCCCGCTAGTTAACCTACATAGTCCAAGGTACGCTAGTTAACTTAGATAGTCCAAGTACCCGATAGTTAACCTAGATAGTCAAAGTGCCCGCTAGTTAACCTTAGTAGTACAAATGTCCGATAGGGATCCTACATAGTCCAAGTGCCCGTTCGTTAACCTAGATAGTCAAAGTGCCCGTTCGTTAACCTAGATAGTCCAAGTGCCCGCTAGGTTACCTAGACAGTCCAAGTGCCCGCTAGTTAACCTACATATTCCAAGTGCCCGATAGGGAACGTACATAATCCAAGTGCCCGCTAGGGAACCTACATAGTCCAAGTGCCCGCTAGGCAACCTACATAGTCCAAGTGCCCGTTAGTTAACCTAGATAGTCAAAGTGCCTGCTAGTTAACCTAGATAGTCCAAGTGCCCGCTAGGTAAACTACATAGTCCAAGATCCCGATGGTAACCTAAATAGTCCAAATTCCCGCTAGGGAAACTATATAGTCCAAGTGCCCGTTAGGTAACCTACATAGTCCAAGTGCCTGCTAGTAAACCTACATAATCCATGGGCCCACTAGTTAACCTACATAGTGCAAGGGCCCGCTAGTTAACCTAGATCGTGCAAGTGTATGCTAGTTAACCTACATAGTCCACGTGCCCGCTAGGTAACCTAGATGGTGCAAGTGCCCGCTAGGGATCCTTCATAATGCAAGTGCCTGCTAGGTAACCTAGATAGTCCAAGTGCCCGCTAGTTAACCTAGATAGTCCTAGTGTCCGTTAGTTAACCTAGATAGTCCTAGTGTCCGTTAGTTAACATAGATAGTCCAAGTGCCCTCTAGGGGACGTACATAGTCCAAGTGCCCGCTAGTTAACCTACGTAGTCCAAGGTCCGCTAGTTAACCTAGATAGTCCAAGTGCCCACTAGTTAACCTACATAGTACAAGGGCCCGCTAGTTGACCTAGATACTCCAAGTTCCCGCTAGTTAACCTAGATAGTCAAAGTGCCCGCTAGTTAACCTAAGTAGTACAAATGTCCGATAGGGATCCTACATAGTCCAAGTGCCCGCCAGTTAACCTACATAGTCCAAGTCCCCGCTAGGTAACCTAGACAGTCCAAGTGACCATTACGTTACCTACATAGTCCAAGTGCCAGTTCGATAACCTACATAGTCCATGTGCCCGCTAGGTAACGTAGATAGCCCAAGTGCCCGCTAGGGAACGTACATAGTTCAAGTGCCCTCTAGGTAACCTAGATAGTCCAAGTGCCCGCTAGTTAACCTACATAGTCCAAGTGCCTGCTAGGTAAACTACATAGTCCAAGTGCCCAGTAGGTAACCTAGACAGTCCAATTGCCTGCTAATTAACCTAGACAGTCCAAGTACCCGATAGGGAACCTACATAGTCCAAGTGCCGTCTAGGGAACCTATATAGTCCAAGTGCTCGCTAGGCAACATACATAGTCCAAGTGCCCGTTCGTTAACCTAGATAGGCCAACTGCCCGCTAGGTAACCTAGACAGTCCAAGTGCCCGCTAGGTTACCTACATAGTCCAAGTGCACGTTCGTTAACCTAGATAGTCCAAGTGCCTCCTGGTAACCTACCTAGTCTAAGGTCCCGGTAAGCAACTTTGATAGTCCAATTGCCCATTAGCTAACCTAGATAGTCGAAGTTTCCGCTAGGTAACCTACATAGTCCAAGTGCCCGTTCGTTAACCTAGATAGGCCAAGTGCCCGCTAGGTAACCTAGAAAGTCCAAGTGCCCGCTAGGTTACCTACATAGTCCAAGTGCACGTTCGTTAACCTAGATAGTCCAAGTGCCCGCTGGTAACCTACATAGTCCAAGGGCCCGGTAGGTAACCTTGATAGTCCAATGGCCCGCTAAAGAACCTACATAGTCCAAGTGCCCGTTAGTTAACCTAGATATTCCAAGTGCCCACTAGGTAACCTAGATAGTCCAACAGCCCGGTAGGTAACCTACATACTCCAAGTACCCGCTAGGTAACGTAGATAGTTCAAGTGCCAGCTAGGTAACCTAGATAGTCCAAGTGCCCGCTAGGTAACCTACAAAGTCTAAGTGCCCGCTAGGTAATCTATATAGTCCAAATGCCCGCTAGGGAGCCTACATAGTCCAAATGCCCGCTAGTTAACCTAGATAGTCCAAGGGCCCTCTAGGTAACCTACATAGTCCTAGTGCCCCCTAGTTAACCTACATTCTCCAAGTGCCCGATAGGGAACCTACATAGTTCAAGTGCATTTTAGTTAACCTAGAGAGTGAAAGTGGCCACTTGGTAAGCTAGATAGTCCAACAATCCGCTAGGTAACCTACATACTCCAAGAACCCGCTAGGTAACATAGATAATTCAAGTACCAGTTAGGTAATCTAGATAGTCCAAGTGCCCGCTAGTTAACCTAGATAGTCCAAGTGCCTGCTAGTAAACCTACATAATCCATGGGCCCGCTAGTTAACCTACATAGTGCAAGGGCCCGCTAGTTAACCTAGATCGGGCAAGTGTCTGCTAGTTAACCTACATAGTCCAAGTGCCCGCTACGTAACCTAGAGAGTCCAATTGCCCACTAGGGATCCTTCATAATCCAAGTGCCTGCTAGGTAACCTGGATAGTCCAAGTGCCCGCTAGTTAACCTAGATAGTCCTAGTGCCCGTTAGTTAACCAGGATCGTCCAAGTGCCCACTAGGGGACGTACATAGTCCAAGTGCCCGCTAGGTAACCTAGATAGTCCAAGTGCGCGCTAGGGTATGTACATAGTCCGAGTGCCTGCTAGGAAACCTAGATAGTCCAAGTGTCCGCTAGTTAACCTACATGGTCCAAGGGCCCGCTAGTTAACCTACATAGTCCAAGGTACGCTAGTTAACTTAGATAGTCCAAGTACCCGATAGTTAACCTAGATAGTCAAAGTGCCCGCTAGTTAACCTTAGTAGTACAAATGTCCGATAGGGATCCTACATAGTCCAAGTGCCCGTTCGTTAACCTAGATAGTCAAAGTGCCCGTTCGTTAACCTAGATAGTCCAAGTGCCCGCTAGGTTACCTAGACAGTCCAAGTGCCCGCTAGTTAACCTACATATTCCAAGTGCCCGATAGGGAACGTACATAATCCAAGTGCCCGCTAGGGAACCTACATAGTCCAAGTGCCCGCTAGGCAACCTACATAGTCCAAGTGCCCGTTAGTTAACCTAGATAGTCAAAGTGCCTGCTAGTTAACCTAGATAGTCCAAGTGCCCGCTAGGTAAACTACATAGTCCAAGATCCCGATGGTAACCTAAATAGTCCAAATTCCCGCTAGGGAAACTATATAGTCCAAGTGCCCGTTAGGTAACCTACATAGTCCAAGTGCCTGCTAGTAAACCTACATAATCCATGGGCCCACTAGTTAACCTACATAGTGCAAGGGCCCGCTAGTTAACCTAGATCGTGCAAGTGTATGCTAGTTAACCTACATAGTCCACGTGCCCGCTAGGTAACCTAGATGGTGCAAGTGCCCGCTAGGGATCCTTCATAATGCAAGTGCCTGCTAGGTAACCTAGATAGTCCAAGTGCCCGCTAGTTAACCTAGATAGTCCTAGTGTCCGTTAGTTAACCTAGATAGTCCTAGTGTCCGTTAGTTAACATAGATAGTCCAAGTGCCCTCTAGGGGACGTACATAGTCCAAGTGCCCGCTAGTTAACCTACGTAGTCCAAGGTCCGCTAGTTAACCTAGATAGTCCAAGTGCCCACTAGTTAACCTACATAGTACAAGGGCCCGCTAGTTGACCTAGATACTCCAAGTTCCCGCTAGTTAACCTAGATAGTCAATGTGCCCGCTAGTTAACCTAAGTAGTACAAATGTCCGATAGGGATCCTACATAGTCCAAGTGCCCGCCAGTTAACCTACATAGTCCAAGTCCCCGCTAGGTAACCTAGACAGTCCAAGTGACCATTACGTTACCTACATAGTCCAAGTGCCAGTTCGATAACCTACATAGTCCATGTGCCCGCTAGGTAACGTAGATAGCCCAAGTGCCCGCTAGGGAACGTACATAGTTCAAGTGCCCTCTAGGTAACCTAGATAGTCCAAGTGCCCGCTAGTTAACCTACATAGTCCAAGTGCCTGCTAGGTAAACTACATAGTCCAAGTGCCCAGTAGGTAACCTAGACAGTCCAATTGCCTGCTAATTAACCTAGACAGTCCAAGTACCCGATAGGGAACCTACATAGTCCAAGTGCCCTCTAGGGAACCTATATAGTCCAAGTGCTCGCTAGGCAACATACATAGTCCAAGTGCCCGTTCGTTAACCTAGATAGGCCAACTGCCCGCTAGGTAACCTAGACAGTCCAAGTGCCCGCTAGGTTACCTACATAGTCCAAGTGCACGTTCGTTAACCTAGATAGTCCAAGTGCCTGCTGGTAACCTACCTAGTCTATGGTCCCAGTAAGTAACTTTGATAGTCCAATTGCTCATTAGCTAACCTAGATAGTCGAAGTGTCTGCTAGGTAACCTACATAGTCCAAGTGCCCGTTCGTTAACCTAGATAGGCCAAGTGCCCGCTAGGTAACCTAGAAAGTCCAAGTGCCCGCTAGGTTACCTACATAGTCCAAGTGCACGTTCGTTAACCTAGATAGTCCAAGTGCCCGCTGGTAACCTACATAGTCCAAGGGCCCGGTAGGTAACCTTGATAGTCCAATGGCCCGCTAAATTACCTACATAGTCCAAGTGCCCGTTAGTTAACCTAGATATTCCAAGTGCCCACTAGGTAACCTAGATAGTCCAACAGCCCGGTAGGTAACCTACATACTCCAAGTACCCGCTAGGTAACGTAGATAGTTCAAGTGCCAGCTAGGTAACCTAGATAGTCCAAGTGCCCGCTAGGTAACCTACAAAGTCTAAGTGCCCGCTAGGTAATCTATATAGTCCAAATGCCCGCTAGGGAGCCTACATAGTCCAAATGCCCGCTAGTTAACCTAGATAGTCCAAGGGCCCTCTAGGTAACCTACATAGTCCTAGTGCCCCCTAGTTAACCTACATTCTCCAAGTGCCCGATAGGGAACCTACATAGTTCAAGTGCATTTTAGTTAACCTAGAGAGTGAAAGTGGCCGCTTGGTAAGCTAGATAGTCCAACAATCCGCTAGGTAACCTACATACTCCAAGAACCCGCTAGGTAACATAGATAATTCAAGTACCAGTTAGGTAATCTAGATAGTCCAAGTGCCCGTTAGTTAACCTAGATATTCCAAGTGCCCACTAGGTAACCTAGATAGTCCAACAGCCCGGTAGGTAACCTACATACTCCAAGTACCCGCTAGGTAACGTAGATAGTTCAAGTGCCAGCTAGGTAACCTAGATAGTCCAAGTGCCCGCTAGGTAACCTACAGAGTCTATGTGCCCGCTAGGTTATCTATATTGTCCAAATGCCCGCTAGGGAACCTACATAGTCCAAGTGCCTGTTCATTAACCTAGATAGTCCAAGTGCCCGCTAGTTAACCTACATAGTACAAGTGCCCGCTAGTTAACCTAGATAGTCAAAGTGCCCGCTACTTAACCTAAGTAGTACAAATGTCCGATAGGGATCCTACATAGTCCAAGTGCCCGCTAGTTAACCTACATAGTCCAAGTCCCCGCTAGGTAACCTAGACAGTCCAAGTGACCATTAGCTTCCCTACATAGTCCAAGTGCCCGTTCTACAACCTACATAGTCCAAGTGCCCGCTAGGTAACGTAGATAGCCCAAGTGCCCGCTAGGGAACGTACATAGTTCAAGTGCCCTCTAGGTAACCTAGATTGTCCAAGTGCCCGCTAGTTAACCTACATAGTCCAAGTGCCTGCTAGGTAAACTACATAGTCCAAGTGCCCAGTAGGTAACCTAGACAGTCCAATTGCCCGCTAGTTAACCTACACAGTCCAAGTACCCGATAGGGAACCTACATAGTCCAAGTGCCCGCTAGGGAACCTACATAGTCCAAGTGCTCGCTAGGCAACGTACATAGTCCAAGTGCCCGTTAGTTAACCTAGGTAGTCAAAGTGCCTGCTAGGTAACCTACATAGTCCAAGTGCCCGTTCGTTAACCTAGACAGGCCAACTGCCCGCTAGGTAACCTAGACAGTCCAAGTGCCCGCTAGGTTACCTACATAGTCCAAGTGCACGTTCGTTAACCTACATAGTCCAAGTGCCCGCTAGGTAACCTACATACTCCAAGAACCCGCTAGGTAACGTAGATAGTTCAAGTGCCAGCTAGGTAACCTAGATAGTCCAAGTGCCCGCTAGGTAACCTACAGAGTCTAAGTGCCCGCTAAGTTATCTATATAGTCCAAATGCCCGCTAGGGAACCTACATTGTCCAAGTGCCCGCTAGGTAACCTACGTAATCCAAGTGCCCGCTAGTTAACCTATATCGTCCAAGTGCCCGCTAGTTAAACTACATAGTCAATGGGCCCGCGAGTTATCCTACATAGTGCAAGAACCCGTAAGTTAACCTAGATCGTGCAACTGTCCGCTAGTTAACCTACATAGTCCAAGTGCCAGTTAGCTAACCTAGATAGTCCAAGGGCCCGCTAGTTGACATACATAGTCCAAGTGCCTGCTAGGTAACCAAGATAATCCAATTTCCCGCTAGGGAACATTCATAGTCCAAGTGCCCGCTATTTAATTTAGATAGTCCATGTGCCCACTAGGGGAAGTACTTAGTCCAAGTGCCCGTTAGCTAACCTAGATAGTCCAATTGCCCGCTTGTTAACCTTGATCATCCAAGTGCCCGCTACTTAACCTACATAGTCCAAGTGCTCGCTAGTTAACCTACATAGTACAAGGGCCCGCTACTTGACCTAGATAGTCCAAGTGCCCGCTAGTTAACCACGATAGTCCAAGTGCCCGCTAGGTAACCTAAGTAGTCCAAATGTCCGATAGGGATCCTACATAGTCCAAGTGCCCGCTAGGTAACCTACATAGTCCAAGTGCCCGTTCGTTAACCTAGATAGTCCAAGTGCCCGCTAGGTAACCTAGACTGTCCAAGTGCCCGCTAGGTAACCTAGATAGTCCAAGTGCCTGCTAGGTAACCTAGAGTCCAAGTGCTCGCTAGTTAACCTACATAGTCCAAGTGCCCACTATGTAACCTAGATAGTCCAAGTGCCCGTTAGGTAACTTACATTGTCCAAGTTCCCGCTGGGTAACCTAGATAGTCCAAGTGCCCGTTACCTAACCTAGATAGTCCAAGTGCCCGGTAAGCAACCTACATAGTCCAAGTGCCTGTTCGTTAACCTAGAAGTCCAAGTGCCCGCTAGGTAACCTAGACAGTCCAAGTGCCCGCTAGGTTACCTGCATATTCCAAGTGCCAGTTCGTTAACCTAGATAGTCCAAGTGCCCAGTAGGTAACCTACATAGTCCAAGTGCCCGCTAGGTAACCTATATAGTCCAAGGGCCCGCTAGTTAACCTAGATAGTCCAAGTGTCCTCTAGTTAACCTACATAGTCCAAGTGCCCGCTAATTAACCTACATACCAAGTGCCCGCTATGTAACCTAGATATTCCAAGGGCACGCTAGTTAACCTTCATAGTCCAAGTGCCCGCTAAGGAACCTACATAGTCCAAGTGCACACTACTAAACCTAGATAGTCCAAGTGCCCGCTAGATAACCTAGATAGTCCATGTGCCTGCTAGGTAACCTACGTAGTGCAAGTGTCCGCTAGTTAAGCCACATATTCCAAGTGCCTGCTAGTTAACATGGATAGTCCAAGTGCCCGCAAGGGAACGTACATAGTCCAAGTGCCCGCTAGGTAACCTAGATAGTGCAAGTGTCCGCTAGTTAACCTAGATAGTTCAAGTACCCGCTAGGTAACCTAGATCGTCCAAGGGCCCCCTAGTAAGCCTACATAGTCCAAGTGCCCGATAAGTAACCTAGATAGTCCAAGTGCCCGTTCGGTAACCTAGATAGTCCAAGTGCCCTTTAGGGAACCTAGATAGTCCAAGGGCATGCTAGTAAACCTACATAGTCCATGGGCCCACTAGTTAACCTACATGGTGCAAGTGTCCGCTAGTTAACCTACATATTCCAAGTGCCCGCTAGTTAACCTACATAATCTAAGTGCCCGTTAGCTAACCTAGATAGTCCAAGGGCCTTCTAGTTGACCTACATAGTCCAAGTGCCAGCTAGGTATCCTAGATAGTACAAGTGCCCGCTCTGGAACCTAGATATCCAAGTGCCTGTTAGCTAACATAGATAGTCCAAGTGGCGGCTAGGTAACCTACATAGTCCAAGTGCCTGTTCGTTAACCTAGATAATCCAATTGCCCGCTAGGTAACCTAGACAGTCCAAGTGCCCGCTAGTTAACCTACATAGTCCAAGTGCCCGCTAGGGAACCTACATAGTCCAAGTGCCCGCTAGGCAACCTACACAGTCCAAGTGCCCGTTAGTTAACCTAGATAGTCAAAGTGCCTGCTAGGTAACCTAGATACCACAAGTGCTCACTAGGGAACCTACATAGTCCAAGTGCCCTCTTGCTAACCTAAATAGTCCAAATGCCGGCTAGGGAAACTACATAGTCCAAGTGCCCGCTAGTTAACCTACATGGTACAAGGGCCCGCTATTTGACCTAGATAGTCCAAGTGCCCGTTCGTTAACCTAGATAGTCAAAGTGCCCGCTAGGTAACCTAGACAGTCCAAGTGCCCGCTAGGTAACCTAGACAGTCCAAGTGCCCGCTAGGTTACCTATATAGTCCAATGGCCCGCTATGTAACCTAGATAGTCAAAGTGCCCGTTAGGTAACCTAGATAGTCCAAGTGCCGGCTAGGTAACTTACATTGTCCAAGTTCCCGCTAGGTAACCTAGATAGTCCAAGTGCCCGTTACCTAACCTAGATAGTCCAAGTGCCCGCTAAGCAACCTACATAGTCCAAGTGCCCGTTCGTTAACCTAGAAGTCCAAGTGCCCGCTAGGTAACCTAGATAGTCCAAGTGCCCGCTGGGTTACCTGCATATTCCAAGTGCCCGTTCGTTAACCTAGATAGTCCAAGTGCCCGCTAGGTAACCTAGATAGTGCAAGTGCCCGCTAGTTAACCTAGATAGTTCAAGTACCCTCTAGGTAACCTAGATCGTCCAAGGGCCCCCTAGTTAGCCTACATAGTCCAATTGCCCGCTAGGTAACATAGATAGTCCAAGTGCCCGTTCGGTAAACTAGATAGTCCAAGTGCCCTTTAGGGAACCTAGATAGTCCAAGGGCCCGCTAAGTAACGTACAGAGTCTATGTGCCCGCTAGGTTATCTATATTGTCCAAATGCCCGCTAGGGAACCTACATAGTCCAAGTGCCTGTTCATTAACCTAGATAGTCCAAGTGCCCGCTAGGAAACCTACATAGTCCAAGGGCCCGCTAGGTAACCTAGATAGTCCAAGTGCCCAGCTAGGTCACCTAGAGTCCAAGTGCTCGCTAGTTAACCTACATAGTCCATGTGCCCTCTAGGTAAACTAGATAGTCCAAGTGCCCGCTAAGGAACATACATAGTCCAAGTGCACGCTAGTTAACTTAGATAGTCCAAGTGCCCGCTAGTTAACCTAGATAGTCCAAGTGCCGCTAGGTAACCTACATAGTGCAAGTGTCCCCTAGTTAACCTACATAGTCCAAGTGCCCGCTAGTTAACATAGATAGTCCAAGTGCCCGCTAGGGAGCGTACATAGTCCAAGTGCCCGCTAGGTAACCTAGAGAGTGCAAGTGCCCGGTAGTTAACCTACATAGTCCAAGTGCCCGCAAGGTAACCTAGATAGTCCAAGGGCCCGCTAGTTAACCTACACAGTCCAAGTGCCTGGTAGTTAACTTACATAGTTCAAGTGTCCGTAGGGAACATACGTAGTCCAAGTGTCCGCTAGGGAACCTACATAGTCCAAGTGCCCGTTAGGTAACCTTGACAGTACAAATGCCCGATAGGGAACCCACATATTCCAAGTGCCCGCTAGGGAATTTACATAGTCCAAGGGCCCGCTAGGGAACCTACATGGTCCAATTGCCCGTTAGTTAACCTAAATAGTCCAAGTGCCCGTTAGGTAACCTAGATAGTCCAACAGCCCGCTAGGTAACCTACATATTCCAAGAACCCGCTAGGTAACGTAGATAGTTCAAGTGCCAGCTAGGTGACCTAGATAGTCCAAGTGCCCGCTAGGTAACCTACAAAGTCTAAGTGCCCGCTAGGTAATCTATATAGTCCAAATGCCCGCTAGGGAACCTAGATAGTCCATGGGCCCGCTAGGTAACCTACATAGTCCTAGTGCCCCCTAGTTAACCTATATTCACCAAGTGCCCGCTAGGGAACCTACATTGTCCAAGTGCCCGCTAGGTAACCTACGTAATCCAAGTGCCCGCTAGTTAACCTATATCGTCCAAGTGCCCGCTAGTTAAACTACATAGTCAATGGGCCCGCGAGTTATCCTACATAGTGCAAGAACCCGTAAGTTAACCTAGATCGTGCAACTGTCCGCTAGTTAACCTACATAGTCCAAGTGCCAGTTAGCTAACCTAGATAGTCCAAGGGCCCGCTAGTTGACATACATAGTCCAAGTGCCTGCTAGGTAACCAAGATAATCCAATTTCCCGCTAGGGAACATTCATAGTCCAAGTGCCCGCTATTTAATTTAGATAGTCCATGTGCCCACTAGGGGAAGTACTTAGTCCAAGTGCCCGTTAGCTAACCTAGATAGTCCAATTGCCCGCTTGTTAACCTTGATCATCCAAGTGCCCGCTACTTAACCTACATAGTCCAAGTGCTCGCTAGTTAACCTACATAGTACAAGGGCCCGCTACTTGACCTAGATAGTCCAAGTGCCCGCTAGTTAACCACGATAGTCCAAGTGCCCGCTAGGTAACCTAAGTAGTCCAAATGTCCGATAGGGATCCTACATAGTCCAAGTGCCCGCTAGGTAACCTACATAGTCCAAGTGCCCGTTCGTTAACCTAGATAGTCCAAGTGCCCGCTAGGTAACCTAGACTGTCCAAGTGCCCGCTAGGTAACCTAGATAGTCCAAGTGCCTGCTAGGTAACCTAGAGTCCAAGTGCTCGCTAGTTAACCTACATAGTCCAAGTGCCCGCTATGTAACCTAGATAGTCCAAGTGCCCGTTAGGTAACTTACATTGTCCAAGTTCCCGCTGGGTAACCTAGATAGTCCAAGTGCCCGTTACCTAACCTAGATAGTCCAAGTGCCCGGTAAGCAACCTACATAGTCCAAGTGCCTGTTCGTTAACCTAGAAGTCCAAGTGCCCGCTAGGTAACCTAGACAGTCCAAGTGCCCGCTAGGTTACCTGCATATTCCAAGTGCCAGTTCGTTAACCTAGATAGTCCAAGTGCCCAGTAGGTAACCTACATAGTCCAAGTGCCCGCTAGGTAACCTATATAGTCCAAGGGCCCACTAGTTAACCTAGATAGTCCAAGTGTCCTCTAGTTAACCTACATAGTCCAAGTGCCCGCTAATTAACCTACATACCAAGTGCCCGCTATGTAACCTAGATATTCCAAGGGCACGCTAGTTAACCTTCATAGTCCAAGTGCCCGCTAAGGAACCTACATAGTCCAAGTGCACACTACTAAACCTAGATAGTCCAAGTGCCCGCTAGATAACCTAGATAGTCCATGTGCCTGCTAGGTAACCTACGTAGTGCAAGTGTCCGCTAGTTAAGCTACATATTCCAAGTGCCTGCTAGTTAACATGGATAGTCCAAGTGCCCGCAAGGGAACGTACATAGTCCAAGTGCCCGCTAGGTAACCTAGATAGTGCAAGTGTCCGCTAGTTAACCTAGATAGTTCAAGTACCCGCTAGGTAACCTAGATCGTCCAAGGGCCCCCTAGTAAGCCTACATAGTCCAAGTGCCCGATAAGTAACCTAGATAGTCCAAGTGCCCGTTCGGTAACCTAGATAGTCCAAGTGCCCTTTAGGGAACCTAGATAGTCCAAGGGCATGCTAGTAAACCTACATAGTCCATGGGCCCACTAGTTAACCTACATGGTGCAAGTGTCCGCTAGTTAACCTACATATTCCAAGTGCCCGCTAGTTAACCTACATAATCTAAGTGCCCGTTAGCTAACCTAGATAGTCCAAGGGCCCGCTAGTTGACCTACATAGTCCAAGTGCCAGCTAGGTATCCTAGATAGTACAAGTGCCCGCTCTGGAACCTAGATATCCAAGTGCCTGTTAGCTAACATAGATAGTCCAAGTGGCGGCTAGGTAACCTACATAGTCCAAGTGCCCGTTCGTTAACCTAGATAATCCAAATGCCCGCTAGGTAACCTAGACAGTCCAAGTGCCCGCTAGTTAACCTACATAGTCCAAGTGCCCGCTAGGGAACCTACATAGTCCAAGTGCCCGCTAGGCAACCTACACAGTCCAAGTGCCCGTTAGTTAACCTAGATAGTCAAAGTGCCTGCTAGGTAACCTAGATACCACAAGTGCTCACTAGGGAACCTACATAGTCCAAGTGCCCTCTTGCTAACCTAAATAGTCCAAATGCCGGCTAGGAAAACTACATAGTCCAAGTGCCCGCTAGTTAACCTACATGGTACAAGGGCCCGCTATTTAACCTAGATAGTCCAAGTGCCCGTTCGTTAACCTAGATAGTCAAAGTGCCCGCTAGGTAACCTAGACAGTCCAAGTGCCCGCTAGGTAACCTAGACAGTCCAAGTGCCCGCTAGGTTACCTATATAGTCCAATGGCCCGCTATGTAACCTAGATAGTCAAAGTGCCCGTTAGGTAACCTAGATAGTCCAAGTGCCGGCTAGGTAACTTACATTGTCCAAGTTCCCGCTAGGTAACCTAGATAGTCCAAGTGCCCGTTACCTAACCTAGATAGTCCAAGTGCCCGCTAAGCAACCTACATAGTCCAAGTGCCCGTTCGTTAACCTAGAAGTCCAAGTGCCCGCTAGGTAACCTAGATAGTCCAAGTGCCCGCTAGGTTACCTGCATATTCCAAGTGCCCGTTCGTTAACCTAGATAGTCCAAGTGCCCGCTAGGTAACCTAGATAGTGCAAGTGCCCGCTAGTTAACCTAGATAGTTCAAGTACCCTCTAGGTAACCTAGATCGTCCAAGGGCCCCCTAGTTAGCCTACATAGTCCAAGTGCCCGCTAGGTAACATAGATAGTCCAAGTGCCCGTTCGGTAAACTAGATAGTCCAAGTGCCCTTTAGGGAACCTAGATAGTCCAAGGGCCCGCTAAGTAACGTACAGAGTCTATGTGCCCGCTAGGTTATCTATATTGTCCAAATGCCCGCTAGGGAACCTACATAGTCCAAGTGCCTGTTCATTAACCTAGATAGTCCAAGTGCCCGCTAGGAAACCTACATAGTCCAAGGGCCCGCTAGGTAACCTAGATAGTCCAAGTGCCCAGCTAGGTCACCTAGAGTCCAAGTGCTCGCTAGTTAACCTACATAGTCCATGTGCCCTCTAGGTAAACTAGATAGTCCAAGTGCCCGCTAAGGAACATACATAGTCCAAGTGCACGCTAGTTAACTTAGATAGTCCAAGTGCCCGCTAGTTAACCTAGATAGTCCAAGTGCCGCTAGGTAACCTACATAGTGCAAGTGTCCCCTAGTTAACCTACATAGTCCAAGTGCCCGCTAGTTAACATAGATAGTCCAAGTGCCCGCTAGGGAGCGTACATAGTCCAAGTGCCCGCTAGGTAACCTAGAGAGTGCAAGTGCCCGGTAGTTAACCTACATAGTCCAAGTGCCCGCAAGGTAACCTAGATAGTCCAAGGGCCCGCTAGTTAACCTACACAGTCCAAGTGCCTGGTAGTTAACTTACATAGTTCAAGTGTCCGTAGGGAACATACGTAGTCCAAGTGTCCGCTAGGGAACCTACATAGTCCAAGTGCCCGTTAGGTAACCTTGACAGTCCAAATGCCCGATAGGGAACCCACATATTCCAAGTGCCCGCTAGGGAATTTACATAGTCCAAGGGCCCGCTAGGGAACCTACATGGTCCAATTGCCCGTTAGTTAACCTAAATAGTCCAAGTGCCCGTTAGGTTACTTAGATAGTCCAACAGCCCGCTAGGTAACCTACATATTCCAAGAACCCGCTAGGTAACGTAGATAGTTCAAGTGCCAGCTAGGTGACCTAGATAGTCCAAGTGCCCGCTAGGTAACCTACAAAGTCTAAGTGCCCGCTAGGTAATCTATATAGTCCAAATGCCCGCTAGGGAACCTAGATAGTCCATGGGCCCGCTAGGTAACCTACATAGTCCTAGTGCCCCCTAGTTAACCTATATTCTCCAAGTGCCCGATAGGGAACCTACATTGTCCAAGTGCCCGTTAGTTAACCTAGATAGTGCAAGTGCCCGCTTGGTAACCTAGATAGTCCAACAGCCCGCTAGGTAACCTACATACTCCAAGAACCCGCTAGGTAACGTAGATAGTTCAAGTGCCAGCTAGGTATCCTAGATAGTCCAAGTGCCCGCTAGGTAACCTACAGAGTCTAAGTGCCCGCTAAGTTATCTATATAGTCCAAATGCCCGCTAGGGAACCTACATTGTCCAAGTGCCCGCTAGGTAACCTACGTAATCCAAGTGCCCGCTAGTTAACCTATATCGTCCAAGTGCCCGCTAGTTAAACTACATAGTCAATGGGCCCGCGAGTTATCCTACATAGTGCAAGAGCCCATTAGTTAACCTAGATCGTGCAACTGTCCGCTAGTTAACCTACATAGTCCAAGTACCAGTTAGCTAACCTAGATATTCCAAGGGCCCGCTAGTTGACATACATAGTCCAAGTGCCTGCTAGGTAACCAAGATAATCCAATTTCCCGCTAGGGAACATTCATAGTCCAAGTGCCCGCTAGTTAATCTAGATAGTCCATGTGCCCACTAGGGGAAGTACTTAGTCCAAGTGCCCGTTAGCTAACCTAGATAGTCCAATTGCCCGCTTGTTAACCTTGATCATCCAAGTGCCCGCTACTTAACCTACATAGTCCAAGTGCTCGCTAGTTAACCTACATAGTACAAGGGCCCGCTACTTGACCTAGATAGTCCAAGTGCCCTCTAGTTAACCACGATAGTCCAAGTGCCCGCTAGGTAACCTAAGTAGTCAAAATGTCCGATAGGGATCCTACATAGTCCAAGTGCCCGCTAGGTAACCTACATAGTCCAAGTGCCCGTTCATTAACCTAGATAGTCCAAGTGCCCGCTAGGTAACCTAGACTGTCCAAGTGCCCGCTAGGTAACCTAGATAGTCCAAGTGCCCGCTAGGTAACCTAGAGTCCAAGTGCTCGCTAGTTAACCTACATAGTCCAAGTGCCCGCTATGTAACCTAGATAGTCAAAGTGCCCGTTAGGTAACCTAGATAGTCCAAGTGCCCGCTAGGTAACTTACATTGTCCAAGTTCCCGCTGGGTAACCTAGATAGTCCAAGTGCCCGTTACCTAACCTAGATAGTCCAAGTGCCCGGTAAGCAACCTACATAGTCCAAGTGCCTGTTCGTTAACCTAGAAGTCCAAGTGCCCGCTAGGTAACCTAGACAGTCCAAGTGCCCGCTAGGTTACCTGCATATTCCAAGTGGCAATTAGTTAACCTAGATAGTCCAAGTGCCCAGTAGGTAACCTACATAGTCCAAGTGCCCGCTAGGTAACCTATATTGTCCAAGGGCCCGCTAGATAACCTAGATAGTCCAAGTGTCCTCTAGTTAACCTACATAGTCAAAGTGCCCGCTAATTAACCTACATACCAAGTGCCCGCTATGTAACCTAGATATTCCAAGGGCACGCTAGTGAACCTTCATAGTCCAAGTGCCCGCTAAGGAAACTACATAGTTCAAGTGCACGCTACTAAACCTAGATAGTCCAAGTGCCCGCTAGATAACCTAGATAGTCCATGTGCCTGCTAGGTAACCTACGTAGTGCAAGTGTCCGCTAGTTAAGCTACATATTCCAAGTGCCCGCTAGTTAGCATGGATAGTCCAAGTGCCCGCAAGGGAACGTACATAGTCCAAGTGCCCGCTAGGTAACCTAGATAGTGCAAGTGTCCGCTAGTTAACCTAGATAGTTCAAGTACCCGCTAGGTAACCTAGATCGTCCAAGGGCCCCCTAGTAAGCCTACATAGTCCAAGTGCCCGATAAGTAACCTAGATAGTCCAAGTGCCCGTTCGGTAACCTAGATAGTCCAAGTGCCCTTTAGGGAACCTAGATAGTCCAAGGGCATGCTAGTAAACCTACATAGTCCATGGGCCCACTAGTTAACCTACATGGTGCAAGTGTCCGCTAGTTAACCTACATATTCCAAGTGCCCGCTAGTTAACCTACATAATCTAAGTGCCCGTTAGCTAACCTAGATAGTCCAAGGGCCCGCTAGTTGACCTACATAGTCCAAGTGCCAGCTAGGTATCCTAGATAGTACAAGTGCCCGCTCTGGAACCTAGATATCCAAGTGCCTGTTAGCTAACATAGATAGTCCAAGTGGCGGCTAGGTAACCTACATAGTCCAAGTGCCCGTTCGTTAACCTAGATAATCCAAATGCCCGCTAGGTAACCTAGACAGTCCAAGTGCCCGCTAGTTAACCTACATAGTCCAAGTGCCCGCTAGGGAACCTATATAGTCCAAGTGCCCGCTAGGCAACCTACACAGTCCAAGTGCCCGTTAGTTAACCTAGATAGTCAAAGTGCCTGCTAGGTAACCTAGATACCACAAGTGCTCACTAGGGAACCTACATAGTCCAAGTGCCCTCTTGCTAACCTAAATAGTCCAAATGCCGGCTAGGGAAACTACATAGTCCAAGTGCCCGCTAGTTAACCTACATGGTACAAGGGCCCGCTATTTGACCTAGATAGTCCAAGTGCCCGTTCGTTAACCTAGATAGTCAAAGTGCCCGCTAGGTAACCTAGACAGTCCAAGTGCCCGCTAGGTAACCTAGACAGTCCAAGTGCCCGCTAGGTTACCTATATAGTCCAATGGCCCGCTATGTAACCTAGATAGTCAAAGTGCCCGTTAGGTAACCTAGATAGTCCATGTGCCGGCTAGGTAACTTACATTGTCCAAGTTCCCGCTAGGTAACCTAGATAGTCCAAGTGCCCGTTACCTAACCTAGATAGTCCAAGTGCCCGCTAAGCAACCTACATAGTCCAAGTGCCCGTTCGTTAACCTAGAAGTCCAAGTGCCCGCTAGGTAACCTAGATAGTCCAAGTGCCCGCTAGGTTACCTGCATATTCCAAGTGCCCGTTCGTTAACCTAGATAGTCCAAGTGCCCGCTAGGTAACCTAGATAGTGCAAGTGCCCGCTAGTTAACCTAGATAGTTCAAGTACCCTCTAGGTAACCTAGATCGTCCAAGGGCCCCCTAGTTAGCCTACATAGTCCAAGTGCCCGCTAGGTAAACTAGATAGTCCAAGTGCCCGTTCGGTAAACTAGATAGTCCAAGTGCCCTTTAGGGAACCTAGATAGTCCAAGGGCCCGCTAAGTAACGTACAGAGTCTATGTGTCCGCTAGGTTATCTATATTGTCCAAATGCCCGCTAGGGAACCTACATAGTCCAAGTGCCTGTTCATTAACCTAGATAGTCCAAGTGCCCGCTAGGAAACCTACATAGTCCAAGGGCCCGCTAGGTAACCTAGATAGTCCAAGTGCCCAGCTAGGTCACCTAGAGTCCAAGTGCTCGCTAGTTAACCTACATAGTCCATGTGCCCTCTAGGTAAACTAGATAGTCCAAGTGCCCGCTAAGGAACATACATAGTCCAAGTGCACGCTAGTTAACTTAGATAGTCCAAGTGCCCGCTAGTTAACCTAGATAGTCCAAGTGCCGCTAGGTAACCTACATAGTGCAAGTGTCCCCTAGTTAACCTACATAGTCCAAGTGTCCGCTAGTTAACATAGATAGTCCAAGTGCCCGCTAGGGAACGTACATAGTCCAAGTGCCCGCTAGGTAACCTAGAGAGTGCAAGTGCCCGGTAGTTAACCTACATAGTCCAAGTGCCCGCAAGGTAACCTAGATAGTCCAAGGGCCCGCTAGTTAACCTACACAGTCCAAGTGCCTGGTAGTTAACTTACATAGTTCAAGTGTCCGTAGGGAACATACGTAGTCCAAGTGTCCGCTAGGGAACCTACATAGTCCAAGTGCCCATTAGGTAACCTTGACAGTCCAAATGCCCGATAGGGAACCCACATATTCCAAGTGCCCGCTAGGGAATTTACATAGTCCAAGGGCCCGCTAGGGAACCTACATGGTCCAATTGCCCGTTAGTTAACCTAAATAGTCCAAGTGCCCGTTAGGTAACCTAGATAGTCCAACAGCCCGCTAGGTAACCTACATATTCCAAGAACCCGCTAGGTAACGCAGATAGTTCAAGTGCCAGCTAGGTGACCTAGATAGTCCAAGTGCCCGCTAGGTAACCTACAAAGTCTAAGTGCCCGCTAGGTAATCTATATAGTCCAAATGCCCGCTAGGGAACCTAGATAGTCCATGGGCCCGATAGGTAACCTACATAGTCCTAGTGCCCCCTAGTTAACCTATATTCTCCAAGTGCCCGATAGGGAACCTACATTGTCCAAGTGCCCGTTAGTTAACCTAGATAGTGCAAGTGCCCGCTTGGTAACCTAGATAGTCCAACAGCCCGCTAGGTAACCTACATACTCCAAGAACCCGCTAGGTAACGTAGATAGTTCAAGTGCCAGCTAGGTAACCTAGATAGTCCAAGTGCCCGCTAGGTAACCTACAGAGTCTAAGTGCCCGCTAAGTTATCTATATAGTCCAAATGCCCGCTAGGGAACCTACATTGTCCAAATGCCCGCTAGGTAACCAACGTAATCCAAGTGCCCACTAGTTAACCTATATCGTCCAAGTGCCCGCTAGTTAACCTACATAGTCAATGGGCCCGCGAGTTATCCTACATAGTGCAAGTGCCCGTTAGTTAACCTAGATCGTGCAACTGTCCGCTAGTTAACCTACATAGTCCAAGTGCCAGTTAGCTAACCTAGATAGTCCAAGGGCCCGCTAGTTGACATACATAGTCCAAGTGCCTGCTAGGTAACCAAGATAATCCAATTTCCCGCTAGGGAACATTCATAGTCCAAGTGCCCGCTAGTTAATCTAGATAGTCCATGTGCCCACTAGGGGAAGTACTTAGTCCAAGTGCCCGTTAGCTAACCTAGATAGTCCAATTGCCCGCTTGTTAACCTTGATCATCCAAGTGCCCGCTACTTAACCTACATAGTCCAAGTGCTCGCTAGTTAACCTACATAGTACAAGGGCCCGCTACTTGACCTAGATAGTCCAAGTGCCCGCTAGTTAACCATGATAGTCCAAGTGCCCGCTAGGTAACCTAAGTAGTCCAAATGTCCGATAGGGATCCTACATAGTCCAAGTGCCCGCTAGGTAACCTACATAGTCCAAGTGCCCGTTCGTTAACCTAGATAGTCCAAGTGCCCGCTAGGTAACCTAGACTGTCCAAGTGCCCGCTAGGTAACCTAGATAGTCCAAGTGCCCAATAGGTAACCTAGAGTCCAAGTGCTCGCTAGTTAACCTACATAGTCCAAGTGCCCGCTATGTAACCAAGATTGTCAAAGTGCCCGTTAGGTAACCTAGATAGTCCAAGTGCCCACTAGGTAACTTACATTGTCCAAGTTCCCGCTGGGTAACCTAGATAGTCCAAGTGCCCGTTACCTAACCTAGATAGTCCAAGTGCCCAGTAAGCAACCTACATAGTCCAAGTGCCCGTTCGTTAACCTAGAAGTCCAAGTGCCCGCTAGGTAACCTAGACAGTCCAAGTGCCCGCTAGGTTACCTGCATATTCCAAGTGCCAGTTCGTTAACCTAGATAGTCCAAGTGCCCAGTAGGTAACCTACATAGTCCAAGTGCCCGCTAGGTAACCTATATAGTCCAAGGGCCCGCTAGTTAACTTAGATAGTCCAAGTGTCCTCTAGTTAACCTACATAGTCCAAGTGCCCGCTAATTAACCTACATACCAAGTGCCTGCTATGTAACCTAGATATTCCAAGGGCACGCTAGTTAACCTTCATAGTCCAAGTGCCCGCTAAGGAACCTACATAGTCCAAATGCACGCTACTAAACCTAGATAGTCCAAGTGCCCGCTAGGTTACCTGCAAAGTCCAAGTTTCCATTCGTTAACCTAGATAGTCCAAGTGCCCGCTACGGAACCTATATAGTCCAAGTGCTATCTAGGTAACCTAGATAGTCCAAGGGCCCGCTAGTTAACCTACATAATCCAAGGGCTCGCTTGTTAACTTTGATAGTCCAAGTGCCCGTTAGTAAACCTAGATCGTCCAAGTGCCCGCTAGTTAACCTAGATCGTCCATGTGTCCTCTAGTTAACCTACATAGTCCAAGTGCCCGCTAGGTAACTTACATAGTGCAAGTGTCCGCTAGTTAACCTACATAGTCCAAGGGCCCGCTAGTTAACCTACACAGTCCAAGTGCCCGGTAGTTAACTTACATAGTTCAAGTGTCCGTAGGGAACATACATAGTCCAAGTGCCCGCTAGGGATCATACATAGTCCAAATGCCCGGTAGGGAACCTACGTAGTCCAAGTGCCGCTAGTAAATCTACATAGTCCAAGGGCCCGCTAGGTAACCTATATAGTCCAAATGCCCGCTAGGGACCCTAATAGTCCAAGTGCCCGCTCGTTAACCTAGATAGTCCAAGTGCTCGCTAGTTAACCTAGATAGTCCAAGTGCCCGCTAGGTAACCTAGACAGTTCAAGTGACCACTAGGTTACCTACATAGTCCAAGTGCCCGATAGGGAACCTACATTGTCCAAGTGCCCCCTAGTTAACATAGATAGTCCAAGTACCCGCTAGGAAACGTACATAGTCCAAGTGCCCGTTAGTGAAGGTACATAGTCCAAGTGCCTGCTAGGTAACGTAGATAGCCCAAGTGCCCGATAGGGAACCTACATTGTCCTAGTGCCCCCTAGTTAACCTACATTCTCCAAGTACCCGATAGGGAACCTACATAGTCCAAGTGCCCGCTAAGGAACCTATAGTTCAAATGCCCGCTAGTTAACCTACATAGTCCAAGTGCCCGCTAGTTAACCTACATATTACAAGGGCCCGCTAGTTGACCTAGATAGTCCAAGTGCCTGCTAGTTAACCTAGATAGTCAAAGTGCCCGCTAGTTAACCTAAGTAGTACAAATCTCCGATAGGCTTCCTAAATAGTCCAAGTGCCCACTAGGTAACCTACTTAGTCCAAGTGCCCGTTCGTTAACCTAGATAGTCCAAGTGCCCGCTACGTAACCTACGTAGTCCAAGTGCCCGCTAGGTAACCTAGATAGTCAAAGTGCCCGTTAGGTATCCTAGATAGTCAAAGTGCCCGCTAGGTAACCTACTTAGTCCAAGTGCCTGCTAGGTTACCTACATAGTCCAAGGGCCCGCTAGTTAACCTAGATAGTCCAAGTGCCCGCTAGGTAACCTACATAGTCCAAGTGCCCGCTAGGTAACCTAGATAGTCAAAGTGCCCGTTAGGTAACCTAGATAGTCCAAGTGCCCGCTAGGTAACCTACATTGTCCAAGTTCCGCTAGGTAACCTAGATAGTCCAAGTGCCTGTTACCTAACCTAGATAGTCCACGTGCCCGCTAGGCAACATACATTGTCCAAGTTTCCGTTCGTTAACCTAGAAGTCCAAGTGCCCGCTATGTAACCTGGACAGTCCAAGTGCCCGCTAGGTTACCTGCATAGTCCAAGTGCCCGTTCGTTAACCTAGATAGTCCAAGTGCCCACTAGGGAACCTATATAGTCCAAGTGCTATCTAGGTAACCTAGATAGTCCAAGTGACCGCTAGTTAACCTACATAGTCCAAGTGCCCGCTAGGTAACCTAGATAGTCAAAGTGCCCGTTAGGTAACCTAGATTGTCCAAATGCCCACTAGGTAAACTACATTGTCCAAGTTCCCGCTAGGTAACCTAGATAGTCCAAGTGCCTGTTACCTAACCTAGAAGTCCAAGTGCCCGCTATGTAACCAAGACAGTCTAAGTGCCCGCTAGGTTACCTGCATAGTTCAAGTGTCCATTCGTTAACCTAGATAGTCCAAGGGCCCGCTAGTTAACCTACATAGTCCATGGGCTCGCTTGTTAACTTTGATAGTCCAAGTGCCTGTTAGTATACCTAGATCGTCCAAGTGCCCGCTAGTTAACCTAGATCGTCCAAGTACTGGCTAGTTAACCTACATAGTCCAAGGGCGCAGTAGTTAACCTAGATCGTCCATATATCCTCTACTTAACCTACATATTCCAAGTGCCCGCTAGGTAACCTACATAGTGCACGTGTCTGCTAGGTAACCTACATAGTCCAAGTGCCCGCTAGTTAACATAGATAGTCCAAGTGCCCGCTATGGAAGGTACATAATCCAAGTGCCCGCTAGGTAACCTAGAGAGTGCAATTGCCCGCGAGTTAACCTACATATTCCAAGTGCCTGCTAGGTAACCTAGATAGTCCAAGGACCTGCTAGTTAACCTTCATAGTCCAAGTGTCCACTAGTTAACCTACATAGTCCACGTGCCCGCCAGTTAACCTAGATAGTCCAAGTGCCCGCTAGGGACCCTTCATAATCCAAGTGCCTGCTAGGTAACCTAGATAGTCCAACTGCCCGTTAGTAAACCTAGATAGTCCTAGTGCCCCTTAGTTAACCTAGATAGTCCAAGTGCCCACTAGGGGATGTACATAGTCCAAGTACCCGCTAGGTAACCTAGATAGTCCACGTGCCCGCTAGGTTACCTACATAGTCCAAGGGCCCGCTAGGTAACCTAGATAGTCAAATTGCCCGCTAGGTAACCTAGATAGTCCAAGTGACCGCTAGTTAACCTACATAGTCCAAGTACCCGCTAGGTAACCTAGATAGTCAAAGTGCCCGTTAGGTAACCTAGATTGTCCAAGTGCCCACTAGGTAAACTACATTGTCAAAGTTCCCGCTAGGTAACCTAGATAGTCCAAGTGCCTGTTACCTAACCTAGATAGTCCAAGTGCCCGCTAGGCAACATACATAGTCCAAGTGCCCGTTCGTTAACCTAGAAGTCCAAGTGCCCGCTATGTAACCTAGACAGTCTAAGTGCCCGCTAGGTTACCTGCATAGTCCAAGTGTCTATTCGTTAACCTAGATAGTCCAAGTCCCCGCTAGTTAACCTACATAGTCCAAGGGCTCGCTTGTTAACTTTGATAGTCCAAGTGCCCGTTAGTAAACCTAGATCGTCCAAGTGCCCGCTATTTAACCTAGATCATCCAAGTACTGGCTAGTTAACCTACATAGTCCAAGGGCCCGCTAGGTAACTTACATAGTGCAAGTGTCCGCTAGTTAACCTACGTAGTCCAAGGGCCCGGTAGTTAACTTACATAGTTCAAGTGTCCGTAGGGAATATACATAGTCCAAGTGACCCCTAGGGATCATACATAGTCCAAATGCCCGGTAGGGAACCTACGTAGTCCAAGTGCCCGCTAGGGAAGCTACATGGTCTAAGGGACCCGCTAGTTATCCTAGATAGTCCAAGGGCCCGCTAGTTAACCTACATAGTCCAATTACCCGCTAGTTAACCTAGATCGATCAAGTGTCCGCTAGTTAACCTACATAGTCCAAGTGCTCGCTAGGGAACCTAGATAGTCCAAGTGCCCGCTCTGGAACCTACATAGTCCAAGTGCCCGTTCTGGAACATACATAGTCCAAGTGCCCGCTAGGGTATATACATAGTCCAAGGGCCCGCTAGTTAACGTAGATAGTCCAAGTGCTGCTAGTTAATCTACATAGTCCAAGGGCCCTCTAGTTAACCTACATAGTCCAAGTACCCGCTAGTTAAGGTAGATAGTCCAAGTGCCCGCTAGTTAACCTACATAGTCCAAGGGCTCGATAGTTAACCTACATAGTCCAAGGGCTCGCTAGTTAACCTACATCGTCCAGGGCCCGCTAGTTAACCTAGATAGTCCAAGTGCTCGCTAGTTAACCTACATAGTCCAAGTTCCCGCTAGGTAACCTAGACAGTTCAAGTGACCACTAGGTTACCTACATAGTCCAAGTGCCCGATAGGGAACCTACATTGTCCAAGTGCCCCCTAGTTAACATAGATAGTCCAAGTACCCGCTAGGAAACGTACATAGTCCAAATGCCCGTTAGTGAAGGTACATAGTCCAAGTGCCTGCTAGGTAACGTAGATAGTCCAAGTGCCCGATAGGGAACCTACATAGTCCAAGTGCCCGCTAAGGAACCTATATTTCAAATGCCCGCTAGTTAACCTACATAATCCAAGTGCCCGCTAGTTAACCTACATATTACAAGGGCCCGCTAGTTGACCTAGATAGTCCAAGTGCCTGCTAGTTAACCTAGATAGTCAAAGTGCCCGCTAGTTAACCTAAGTAGTACAAATCTCCGATAGGCTTCCTAAATAGTCCAAGTGCCCGCTAGGTAACCTACTTAGTCCAAGTGCCCGTTCGTTAACCTAGATAGTCCAAGTGCCCGCTAGGTAACCTACGTAGTCCAAGTGCCCGCTAGGTAACCTAGATAGTCAAAGTGCCCGTTAGGTATCCTAGATAGTCAAAGTGCCCGCTAGGTAACCTACTTAGTCCAAGTGCCTGCTAGGTTACCTACATAGTCCAAGGGCCCGCTAGTTAACCTAGATAGTCCAAGTGCCCGCTAGGTAACCTACATAGTCCAAGTGCCCGCTAGGTAACCTAGATAGTCAAAGTGCCCGTTAGGTAACCTAGATAGTCCAAGTGCCCGCTAGGTAACCTACATTGTCCAAGTTCCGCTAGGTAACCTAGATAGTCCAAGTGCCTGTTACCTAACCTAGATAGTCCACGTGCCCGCTAGGCAACATACATTGTCCAAGTTTCCGTTCGTTAACCTAGAAGTCCAAGTGCCCGCTATGTAACCTGGACAGTCCAAGTGCCCGCTAGGTTACCTGCATAGTCCAAGTGCCCGTTCGTTAACCTAGATAGTCCAAGTGCCCACTAGGGAACCTATATAGTCCAAGTGCTATCTAGGTAACCTAGATAGTCCAAGTGACCGCTAGTTAACCTACATAGTCCAAGTGCCCGCTAGGTAACCTAGATAGTCAAAGTGCCCGTTAGGTAACCTAGATTGTCCAAATGCCCACTAGGTAAACTACATTGTCCAAGTTCCCGCTTGGTAACCTAGATAGTCCAAGTGCCTGTTACCTAACCTAGAAGTCCAAGTGCCCGCTATGTAACCTAGACAGTCTAAGTGCCCGCTAGGTTACCTGCATAGTTCAAGTGTCCATTCGTTAACCTAGATATCCAAGGGCCCGCTAGTTAACCTACATAGTCCATGGGCTCGCTTGTTAACTTTTATAGTCCAAGTGCCTGTTAGTATACCTAGATCGTCCAAGTGCCCGCTAGTTAACCTAGATCGTCCAAGTACTGGCTAGTTAACCTACATAGTCCAAGGGCGCAGTAGTTAACCTAGATCGTCCATGTATCCTCTACTTAACCTACATAGTCCAAGTGCCCGCTAGGTAACCTACATAGTGCACGTGTCTGCTAGGTAACCTACATAGTCCAAGTGCCCGCTAGTTAACATAGATAGTCCAAGTGCCCGCTCTGGAAGGTACATAATCCAAGTGCCCGCTAGGTACCTAGAGAGTGCAATTGCCCGCGAATTAACCTACATATTCCAAGTGCCTGCTAGGTAACCTAGATAGTCCAAGGACCTGCTAGTTAACCTTCATAGTCCAAGTGTCCACTAGTTAACCTACATAGTCCAAGTGCCTGCTAGGGACCCTTCATAATCCAAGTGCCTGCTAGGTAACCTAGATAGTCCAACTGCCCGTTAGTAAACCTAGATAGTCCTAGTGCCCCTTAGTTAACCTAGATAGTCCAAGTGCCCACTAGGGGATGTACATAGTCCAAGTGCCCGCTAGGTAACCTAGATAGTCCACGTGCCCGCTAGGTTACCTACATAGTCCAAGGGCCCGCTCGGTAACCTAGATAGTCAAAGTGCCCGCTAGGTAACCTAGATAGTCCAAGTGACCGCTAGTTAACCTACATAGTCCAAGTACCCGCTAGGTAACCTAGATAGTCAAAGTGCCCGTTAGGTAACCTAGATTGTCCAAGTGCCCACTAGGTAAACTACATTGTCAAAGTTCCCTCTAGGTAACCTAGATAGTCCAAGTGCCTGTTACCTAACCTAGATAGTCCAAGTGCCCGCTAGGCAACATACATAGTCCAAGTGCCCGTTCGTTAACCTAGAAGTCCAAGTGCCCGCTATGTAACCTAGACAGTCTAAGTGCCCGCTAGGTTACCTGCATAGTCCAAGTGTCTATTCGTTAACCTAGATAGTCCAAGTCCCCGCTAGTTAACCTACATAGTCCAAGGGCTCGCTTGTTAACTTTGATAGTCCAAGTGCCCGTTAGTAAACCTAGATCGTCCAAGTGCCCGCTATTTAACCTAGATCATCCAAGTACTGGCTAGTTAACCTACATAGTCCAAGGGTCCGCTAGGTAACTTACATAGTGCAAGTGTCCGCTAGTTAACCTACGTAGTCCAAGGGCCCGGTAGTTAACTTACATAGTTCAAGTGTCCGTAGGGAATATACATAGTCCAAGTGCCCCCTAGGGATCATACATAGTCCAAATGCCCGGTAGGGAACCTACGTAGTCCAAGTGCCCGCTAGGGAAGCTACATAGTCTAAGGGACCCGCTAGTTAACCTAGATAGTCCAAGGGCCCGCTAGTTAACCTACATAGTCCAATTACCCGCTAGTTAACCTAGATCGATCAAGTGTCCGCTAGTTAACCTACATAGTCCAAGTGCTCGCTAGGGAACCTAGATAGTCCAAGTGCCCGCTCTGGAACCTACATAGTCCAAGTTCCTGCTAGGGAACCAACATAGTCCAAGTGCCCGTTCTGGAACATACATAGTCCAAGTGCCCGCTAGGGTATATACATAGTCCAAGGGCCCGCTAGTTAACGTAGATAGTCCAAGTGCCGCTAGTTAATCTACATAGTCCAAGGGCCCTCTAGTTAACCTACATAGTCCAAGTACCCGCTAGTTAAGGTAGATAGTCCAAGTGCCCGCTAGTTAACCTACATAGTCCAAGGGCTCGATAGTTAACCTACATAGTCCAAGGGCTCGCTAGTTAACCTACATCGTCCAGGACCCGCTAGTTAACCTAGACAGTCCAAGTGCTCGCTAGTTAACCTACATAGTCCAAGTGCCCGCTAGGTAACCTAGACAGTTCAAGTGACCACTAGGTTACCTACATAGTCCAAGTGCCCGATAGGGAACCTACATTGTCCAAGTGCCCCCTAGTTAACATAGATAGTCCAAGTACCCGCTAGGAAACGTACATAGTCCAAGTGCCCGTTAGTGAAGGTACATAGTCCAAGTGCCTGCTAGGTAACGTAGATAGTCCAAGTGCCCGATAGGGAACCTACATTGTCCTAGTGCCCCCTAGTTAACCTACATTCTCCAAGTGCCCGATAGGGAACCTACATAGTCCAAGTGCCCGCTAAGGAACCTATAGTTCAAATGCCCGCTAGTTAACCTACATAGTCCAAGTGCCCGCTAGGCAACCTACATTGTCCAAGTGCCCGTTAGTTAACCTAGATAGTCAAAGTGCCTGCTAGGAAACCTAGATAGTCCAAGTACTCGCTAGGTAAACTACATAGTCCAAGTGCCCCCTTGGTAACATAAATCGTCCAAATGCCCGCTAGGGAAACTACATAGTCCAAGTGCCCGCTAGTTAACCTAGATAGTCCAAGTGCCTGCTAGTAAACCTAGATAGTCCAAGTGCCCGCTAGGGACCCTTCATAATCCAAGTGCCTGCTAGGGAACCTAGTTAGTCCAAGTGTCCGCTAGTTAACCTAGATAGTCCAAGTGCCCACTAGGGGATGTACATAGTCCAAGTGCTCGCTAGGTAACCTAGATAGTCCAAGAGCCCGCTAGGTTACCTACATAGTCCAAGGGCCCGCTAGGTAACCTAGATAGTCAAAGTGCCCTCTAGGTAACCTAGATAGTCCAAGTGACCGCTAGTTAACCTACATAGTCCAAGTGCCCGAAAGGTAACCTAGATAGTCAAAGTGCCCGTTAGGTAACCTAGATTGTCCAAGTGCCCACTAGGTAACCTACATTGTCCAAGTTCCCGCTAGGTAACCTAGATAGTCCAAGTGCCTGTTACCTAACCTAGATAGTCCAAGTGCCCGCTTGGCAACATACATAGTCCAAGTGCCCGTTCGTTAACCTAGAAGTCCAAGTGCCCGCTATGTAACCTAGACAGTCCAAGTGCCCGCTAGGTTACCTGCAAAGTCCAAGTTTCCATTCGTTAACCTAGATAGTCCAAGTGCCCGCTAGGGAACCTATATAGTCCAAGTGCTATCTAGGTAACCTAGATAGTCCAAGGGCCCGCTAGTTAACCTACATAATCCAAGGGCTCGCTTGTTAACTTTGATAGTCCAAGTGCCCGTTAGTAAACCTAGATCGTCCAAGTGCCCGCTAGTTAACCTAGATCGTCCAAGTACTGGCTAGTTAACCTACATAGTCCAAGGGCCCACTAGTTAACCTAGATCGTCCATGTGTCCTCTAGTTAACCTACATAGTCCAAGTGCGCGCTAGGTAACTTACATAGTGCAAGTGTCCGCTAGTTAACCTACATAGTCCAAGGGCCCGCTAGTTAACCTACACAGTCCAAGTGCCCGGTAGTTAACTTACATAGTTCAAGTGTCCGTAGGGAACATACATAGTCCAAGTGCCCGCTAGGGATCATACATAGTCCAAATGCCCGGTAGGGAACCTACGTAGTCCAAGTGCCGCTAGTAAATCTACATAGTCCAAGGGCCCGCTAGGTAACCTATATAGTCCAAATGCCCGCTAGGGACCCTAATAGTCCAAGTGCCCGCTCGTTAACCTAGATAGTCCAAGTGCTCGCTAGTTAACCTACATAGTCCAAGTGCCCGCTAGGTAACCTAGACAGTTCAAGTGACCACTAGGTTACCTACATAGTCCAAGTGCCCGATAGGGAACCTACATTGTCCAAGTGCCCCCTAGTTAACATAGATAGTCCAAGTACCCGCTAGGAAACGTACATAGTCCAAGTGCCCGTTAGTGAAGGTACATAGTCCAAGTGCCTGCTAGGTAACGTAGATAGTCCAAGTGCCCGATAGGGAACCTACATTGTCCTAGTGCCCCCTAGTTAACCTACATTCTCCAAGTGCCCGATAGGGAACCTACATAGTCCAAGTGCCCGCTAAGGAACCTATAGTTCAAATGCCCGCTAGTTAACCTACATAGTCCAAGTGCCCGCTAGTTAACCTACATATTACAAGGGCCCGCTAGTTGACCTGGATAGTCCAAGTGCCTGCTAGTTAACCTAGATAGTCAAAGTGCCCGCTAGTTAACCTAAGTAGTACAAATCTCCGATAGGCTTCCTAAATAGTCCAAGTGCCCGCTAGGTAACCTACTTAGTCCAAGTGCCCGTTCGTTAACCTAGATAGTCCAAGTGCCCGCTAGGTAACCTACGTAGTCCAAGTGCCCGCTAGGTAACCTAGATAGTCAAAGTGCCCGTTAGGTATCCTAGATAGTCAAAGTGCCCGCTAGGTAACCTACTTAGTCCAAGTGCCTGCTAGGTTACCTACATAGTCCAAGGGCCCGCTAGTTAACCTAGATAGTCCAAGTGTCCGCTAGGTAACCTACATAGTCCAAGTGCCCGCTAGGTAACCTAGATAGTCAAAGTGCCCGTTAGGTAACCTAGATAGTCCAAGTGCCCGCTAGGTAACCTACATTGTCCAAGTTCCGCTAGGTAACCTAGATAGTCCAAGTGCCTGTTACCTAACCTAGATAGTCCACGTGCCCGCTAGGCAACATACATTGTCCAAGTTTCCGTTCGTTAACCTAGAAGTCCAAGTGCCCGCTATGTAACCTGGACAGTCCAAGTGCCCGCTAGGTTACCTGCATAGTCCAAGTGCCCGTTCGTTAACCTAGATAGTCCAAGTGCCCACTAGGGAACCTATATAGTCCAAGTGCTATCTAGGTAACCTAGATAGTCCAAGTGACCGCTAGTTAACCTACATAGTCCAAGTGCCCGCTAGGTAACCTAGATAGTCAAAGTGCCCGTTAGGTAACCTAGATTGTCCAAATGCCCACTAGGTAAACTACATTGTCCAAGTTCCCGCTAGGTAACCTAGATAGTCCAAGTGCCTGTTACCTAACCTAGAAGTCCAAGTGCCCGCTATGTAACCTAGACAGTCTAAGTTCCCGCTAGGTTACCTGCATAGTTCAAGTGTCCATTCGTTAACCTAGATAGTCCAAGGGCCCGCTAGTTAACCTACATAGTCCATGGGCTCGCTTGTTAACTTTGATAGTCCAAGTGCCTGTTAGTATACCTAGATCGTCCAAGTGCCCGCTAGTTAACCTAGATCGTCCAAGTACTGGCTAGTTAACCTACATAGTCCAAGGGCGCAGTAGTTAACCTAGATCGTCCATGTATCCTCTACTTAACCTACATAGTCCAAGTGCCCGCTAGGTAACCTACATAGTGCACGTGTCTGCTAGGTAACCTACATAGTCCAAGTGCCCGCTAGTTAACATAGATAGTCCAAGTGCCCCCTATGGAAGGTACATAGTCCAAGTGCCCGCTAGGTAACCAAGAGAGTGCAATTGCCCGCGAGTTAACCTACATATTCCAAGTGCCTGCTAGGTAACCTAGATAGTCCAAGGACCTGCTAGTTAACCTTCATAGTCCAAGTGTCCACTAGTTAACCTACATAGTCCAAGGGCCCGCTAGTTAACATAGATAGTCCAAGTGCCCGCTATGGAAGGTACATAGTCCAAGTGCCCGCTAGGTAACCTAGAGAGTGCCCTTACCCGCGAGTTAACCTACATAGTCCAAGTGCCTGCTAGGTAACCTAGATAGTCCAAGGGCCTGCTTTTTAACCTTCATAGTCCAAGTGTCCGCTAGTTAACCTACATAGTCCAAGTGCCCGCTAGTTAACCTAGATAGTCCAAGTGCCCGCTAGGGACCCTTCATAATCCAAGTGCCTGCTAGGTAACCTAGATAGTCCAACTGCCCGTTAGTTAACCTAGATAGTCCTAGTGCCCCTTAGTTAACCTAGATAGTCCAAGTGCCCACTAGGGGATGTACATAGTCCAAGTGCCCGCTAGGTAACCTAGATAGTCCACGTGCCCGCTAGGTTACCTACATAGTCCAAGGGCCCGATAGGTAACCTAGATAGTCAAAGTGCCCGCTAGGTAACCTAGATAATCCAAGTGACCGCTAGTTAACCTACATAGTCCAAGTGCCCGCTAGGTAACCTAGATAGTCAAAGTGCCCGTTAGGTAACCTAGATTGTCCAAGTGCCCACTAGGTAAACTACATTGTCAAAGTTCCCGCTAGGTAACCTAGATAGTCCAAGTGCCTGTTACCTAACCTAGATAGTCCAAGTGACCGCTAGGCAACATACATAGTCCACGTGCCCGTTCGTTAACCTAGAAGTCCAAGTGCCCGCTATGTAACCTAGACAGTCTATGTGCCCGCTAGGTTACCTGCATAGTCCAAGTGTCCATTCGTTAACCTAGATAGTCCAAGTCCCCGCTAGTTAACCTACATAGTCCAAGGGCTCGCTTGTTAACTTTGATAGTCCAAGTGCCCGTTAGTAAACCTAGATCGTCCAAGTGCCCGCTATTTAACCTAGATCGTCCAAGTACTGGCTAGTTAACCTACATAGTCCAAGGGCCCGCTAGGTAACTTACATAGTGCAAGTGTCCGCTAGTTAACCTACGTAGTCCAAGGGCCCGGTAGTTAACTTACATAGTTCAAGTGTCCGTAGGGAATATACATAGTCCAAGTGCCCCCTAGGGATCATACATAGTCCAAATGCCCGGTAGGGAACCTACGTAGTCCAAGTGCCCGCTAGGGAAGCTACATAGTCTAAGGGACCCGCTAGTTAACCTAGATAGTCCAAGGGCCCGCTAGTTAACCTACATAGTCCAATTACCCGCTAGTTAACCTAGATCGATCAAGTGTCCGCTAGTTAACCTACATAGTCCAAGTGCTCGCTAGGGAACCTAGATAGTCCAAGTGACCGCTCTGGAACCTACATAGTCCAAGTGCCTGCTAGGGAACCAACATAGTCCAAGTGCCCATTCTGGAACATACATAGTCCAAGTGCCCGCTAGGGTATATACATAGTCCAAGGGCCCGCTAGTTAACGTAGATAGTCCAAGTGCCGCTAGTTAATCTACATAGTCCAAGGGCCCTCTAGTTAACCTACATAGTCCAAGTACCCGCTAGTTAAGCTAGATAGTCCAAGTGCCCGCTAGTTAACCTACATAGTCCAAGGGCTCGATAGTTAACCTACATAGTCCAAGGGCTCGCTAGTTAACCTACATCGTCCAGGGCCCGCTAGTTAACCTAGATAGTCCAAGTGCCCGCTAGTTAACCTACATAGTCCAAGTGCCCGCTAGGTAACCTAGACAGTTCAAGTGACCTCTAGGTTACCTACATAGTCCAAGTGCCCGATAGGGAACCTACATAGTCCAAGTGCCCCCTAGTTAACATAGATAGTCCAAGTACCCGCTAGGAAACGTACATAGTCCAAGTGCCCGCTAGGGAATCTATATAGTCCAAGGGCCCGCTAGTTAACGTAGATAATCCAAGTGCTGCTAGTTAATCTACATAGTCCAAGTGCCCGCTAGTTAACCTACATAGTCCAAGGGCCCGCTAGTTAACCTACATAGTCCAAGGGCCCGCTAGTTAACCTACATCGTCCAAGGGCCCGCTAGTTAACCCAGATAGTCCACGTGCCCGCTAGTTAACCTACATAGTCCAAGTGCCCGGTGGTAACCTAGACAGTTCAAGTGAACACTAGGTTACCTACATAGTCCAATTGCCTGTTCGTTAACCTACATAGTCCAAGTGCCCGCTAGGTAACCTATATAGTCCAAATGCCCGCTAGGGACCCTAATAGTCCAAGTGCCCGCTAGTTAACCTAGATAGTCCAAGTGCTCACTAGTTAACCTACATAGTCCAAGTGCCCGCTACGTAACCTAGACAGTTTAAGTGACCACTAGGTTACCTACATAGTCCAAGTGCCCGATAGGGAACCTACATAGTCCAAGTGCCCGCTAGTTAACATAGATAGTCCAAGTACCCGCTAGGAAACGTACATAGTCCAAGTGCCCGTTAGTTAACGTACATAGTCGAAGTGCCTGCTAGGTAACGTAGTTAGTCCAAGTGCCCGATAGGGAACCTACATAGTCCAAGTACCCACTAGTTAACATAGATATTCCAAGTACCCGCTAGGAAACGTACATAGTCCAAGTGCCCGCTAGTTAATGTACATAGTCCAAATGCCCGCTAGGTAACCTAGATAGTCCAAGTGCCCGATAGTTAACCTACATAGTCCAAGTGCCTGCTAGGTAACCTAGATAATCCAAGTGCCCACTAGTTAACCTACATAGTCCAAGTTCCCCCTAGTTAACCTATAGAGTCCAAAGGCCCGCTAGGTAACCTACATTGTCCTAGTGCCCCCTAGTTAACCTACATTCTCCATGTGCCCGATAGGGAACCTACATAGTCCAGGTGCCCGCTAAGGAACCTATAGTCCAAATGCCCGCTAGTTAACCTACATAGTCCAAGTGCCCGCTAGTTAACCTACATATTACAAGGGCCCGCTAGTTGACCTAGATAGTCCAAGTGCCTGCTAGTTAACCTAGATAGCCAAAGTGCCCGCTAGTTAACCTAAGTAGTACAAATGTCCGATAGGGATCCTAAATAATTCAAGTGCCCGCTAGGTAACCTACTTAGTCCAAGTGCCCGTTCTTTAACCTAGATGGTCAAAGTGCCCGCTAGGTAACCTAGATAGTCCAAGTGCCTGCTAGGTTACCTACATAGTCCAAGGGCCCGCTAGGTAACCTAGATAGTCCAAGTGCCCGCTAGGTAACCTACATAGTCCAAGTGCCCGTTAGGTAACCTAGATAGTCAAAGTGCCCGTTAGGTAACCTAGATAGTCCAAATGCCCGCTACCTAACCTACATTGTCCAAGTTCCCGCTAGGTAACCTAGATAGCCCAAGTGCCCGCTAGGCATGATACATAGTCCAAGTGCCCGTTCGTTAACCTAGAAGTCCAAGTGCCCGCTATGTAACCTGGACCGTCCAAGTGCCCGCTAGGTTACCTGCATAGTCCAAGTGCCCGTTCGTTAACCTAGATAGTCCAAGTGCCCGCTAGGGAACCTATATAGTCCAAGTGCTATCTAGGTAACCTAGATAGTCCAAGGGCCCGCTAGTTAACCTACATAGTCCAAGGGCTCGCTTGTTAACTTTGATAATTCAAGTGCCTGTTAGTATACCTAGATCGTCCAAGTGCCCGCGATTTAACCTAGATGGTCCAAGTACTGGCTAGTTAACCTATATAGTCCAAGGGCCCACTAGTTAACCTAGATCGTCCATGTGTCCTCTAGTTAACCTACATAGTCCAAGTGCCCGCTAGGTAACCTACATAGTGCAAGTGTCTGCTAGGTAACCTACATAGTCCAAGTGCCCGCTAGTTAACATAGATAGTCCAAGTGCCCCCTATGGAAGGTACATAGTCCAAGTGCCCGCTAGGTAACCTAGAGAGTGCAATTGTCCGCGAGTTAACCTACATATTCCAAGTGCCTGCTAGGTAACCTAGATAGTCCCAGGGCCTGCTAGTTAACCTTCATAGTCCAAGTGTCCGCTAGGGAACCAACATAGTCCAAGTGCCCGTTCTGGAACATACATAGTCCAAGTGCCCGCTAGGGAATCTACATAGTCCAAGGGCCCACTAGTTAACGTAGATAGTCCAAGTGCCGCTAGTTAATCTACATAGTCCAAGGGCCCTCTAGTTAACCTACATAGTCCAAGTACCCGCTAGTTAACCTAGATAATCCAAGTGCCCGCTAGTTAACCTACATAGTCCAGGGCCCGCTAGTTAACCTACATAGTCCAAGGGCCCGCTAGGGACCCTAATAGTCCAAGTGCCCGCTAGTTAACCTAGATAGTCCAAATGCTCACTAGATAACCTACATAGTCCAAGTGCCTGCTACGTAACCTAGACAGTTTAAGTGACTACTAGGTTACCTACATAGTCCAAGTGCCCGATAGGGAACCTACATAGTCCAAGTTCCCCCTAGGTAACCTATAGAGTCCAAAGGCCCGCTAGGTAACGTACATTGTCCTAGTGCCCCCTAGTTAATCTACATTCTCCAAGTGCCCGATAGGGAACCTACATAGTCCAAGTGCCCGCTAAGGAACCTATAGTCCAAATGCCCGCTAGTTAACCTACATAGTCCAAGTGCCCGATAGGGAACCTACATAGTCCAAGTTCCCCCTAGGTAACCTATAGAGTCCAAAGGCCCGCTAGGTAACCTAGACAGTTCAAGTGAACACTAGGTTACCTACATAGTCCAAGTGCCTGTTCGTTAACCTACATAGTCCAAGTGCCCGCTAGGTAACCTATATAGTCCAAATGCCCGCTAGGGACCCTAATAGTCCAAGTGCCCGCTAGTTAACCTAGATAGTCCAAATGCTCACTAGATAACCTACATAGTCCAAGTGCCTGCTACGTAACCTAGACAGTTTAAGTGACTACTAGGTTACCTACATAGTCCAAGTGCCCGATAGGGAACCTACATAGTCCAAGTGCCTGCTAGGTTACCTACATAGTCCACGGGCCCGTTAGGTAACCTAGATTGTCCAAGTGCCCACTAGGTAACCAACATTGTCCAAATTCCCGCTAGGTAACCTAGATAGTCCAAGAGCCTGTTACCTAACCTAGATTGTCCAAGTGCCCGCTAGGCAACACACATAGTCTAAGTGCCCGTTCGTTAACCTAGGAGTCCAAGTGCCCGCTATGTAACCTAGACAGTCCAAGTGCCCGCTAGTTTACCTGCATAGTCCACGTGCCCATTCGTTAACCTAGATAGTCCAAGTGCCCGCTAGGCACTTAACCTATATAGTCCAAGTGCTCTCTAGGTAACCTAGATAGTCCAATGGCCCGCTAGTTAACCTACATAGTCCAAGGGCTCGCTTGTTAACTTTGATAGTCCAAGTGCCCGCTGGTTAACCAGATCGTCCACGTGCCCGCTAGTTAACCTAGATCGTCCAAGTGCCGGCTATTTAACCTATATAGTCCAAGGGCCCACTTGTTAACCTAGATCGAGCAAGTGTCCTCTAGTTAACCTACATAGTCCATGTGCCAAATAGGTAACCTACATAGTGCAAGAGTCCGCTAGGTAACCTACATAGTGCAAGTGTCCGCTAGTTAACCTACATAGTCAAAGTGCCCACTAGTTAACCTAGATAGTCCAAGTGCCCGCTAGGTAACCTACATAGTGCAAGTGTCCGCTAGTTAACCTAGATCGTCCAAGTACTGGGTAGTTAACCTACATAGTCCAAGTGCCCGCTAGGTAACTTACATAGTGCAAGTGTCCGCTAGTTAACCTACGTAGTCCAAGGGCCCGCTAATTAACCTACATAGTCCAAGTGCCCGGTAGTTAACTTACATAGTTCAATTGTCCGTAGGGAACATACATAGCCCAAGTGCCCGCTAGGGTTCATACATAGTCCAAATGCCCAGTAGGGAACCTACGTAGTCCAAGTGCCCGCTAGGGAAGCTACATAGTCTAAGGGCCCGCTAGTTAACCTAGATAGTCCAAGGGCCCGCTAGTTAACCTACATAGTCCAAGTACCCGCAAGTTAACCTAGATCGTCCAAGTGTCCGCTAGTTAACCTACATAGTCCAAGTGCTCGCTAGGGAACCTAGATAGTCCAAGTGCCCGCTCTGGAACCTACATAGTCCAAGGACCTGCTAGGGAACCAACATATTCCAAGTGCCCGTTCTGGAACATACATAGTCCAAGTGCCCACTAGGGAATTACATAGTCCAAGGGCCCGCTAGTTAACGTAGATAGTCCAAGTGCCGCTAGTTAATCTACATATTCCAAGGGCCCTCTAGTTAGCCTACATAGTCCAAGTACCCGCTAGTTAACCTACATAGTCTAAGGGCCGGCTAGTTAACCTACATAGGCCAGGGGCCCGCTAGTTAACCTACATCGTCCAAGGGCCCGCTAGTTAACCTAGATAGTCCAAGTGCCCGCTAGTTAACCTACATAGTCCAAGTGCCCGCTAGGTAACCTAGACAGTTCAAGTGAACACTAGGTTACCTACATAGTCCAAGTGCCTGTTCGTTAACCTACATAGTCCAAGTGCCCGCTAGGTAACCTATATTGTCCAAATGCCAGCTAGGGACCCTAATAGTCCAAGTGCCCGCTAGTTAATCTAGATAGTCCAAGTGCTCGCTAGTTAACCTACATAGTCCAAGTGCCCGCTAGGTAACCTAGACAGTTCAAGTGACCACTAGGTTACCTACATAGTCCAAGTGCCCGATAGGGAACCTACATAGTCCAAGTGCCCCCTAGTTAACATAGACAGTCCAAGTACCCGCTAGGAAACGTACATAGTCCAAGTGCCCGTTAGTGAACGTACATAGTCCAAGTGCCTGCTAGGTAACGTAGATAGTCCAAGTGCCCGATAGGGAACCTACATTGTCCTAGTGCCCCCTAGTTAACCTACATTCTCCAAGTGCCCGATAGGGAACCTACATAGTCCAAGTGCCCGCTAAGGAACCTATAGTCCAAATGCCCGCTAGTTAACCTACATAGTCCAAGTGCCCGCTAGTTAACCTACATATTACAAGGGCCCGCTAGTTGACCTAGATAGTCCAAGTGCCTGCTAGTTAACCTAGATAGTCAAAGTGCCCGCTAGTTAACCTAAGTAGTACAAATCTCCGATAGGCTTCTTAAATAGTCCAAGTGCCCGCTAGGTAACCTACTTAGTCCAAGTGCCCGTTCGTTAACCTAGATAGTCCAAGTGCCCGCTAGGTAACCTACGTAGTCCAAGTGCCCGCTAGGTAACCTAGATAGTCAAAGCGCCCGTTAGGTATCCTAGATAGTCAAAGTGCCCGCTAGGTAACCTACTTAGTCCAAGTGCCTGCTAGGTTACCTACATAGTCCAAGGGCCCGCTAGTTAACCTAGATAGTCCAAGTGTCCGCTAGGTAACCTACATAGTCCAAGTGCCCGCTAGGTAACCTAGATAGTCAAAGTGCCCGTTAGGTAACCTAGATAGTCCAAGTGACCGCTAGGTAACCTACATTGTCCAAGTTCCGCTAGGTAACCTAGATAGTCCAAGTGCCTGTTACCTAACCTAGATAGTCCACGTGCCCGCTAGGCAACATACATTGTCCAAGTTTCCGTTCGTTAACCTAGAAGTCCAAGTGCCCGCTATGTAACCTGGACAGTCCAAGTGCCCGCTAGGTTACCTGCAGAGTTCAAGTGCCCGTTCGTTAACCTAGATAGTCCAAGTGCCCACTAGGGAACCTATATAGTCCAAGTGCTATCTAGGTAACCTAGATAGTCCAAGTGACCGCTAGTTAACCTACATAGTCCAAGTGCCCGCTAGGTAACCTAGATAGTCAAAGTGCCCGTTAGGTAACCTAGATTGTCCAAATGCCCACTAGGTAAACTACATTGTCCAAGTTCCCGCTAGGTAACCTAGATAGTCCAAGTGCCTGTTACCTAACCTAGAAGTCCAAGTGCCCGCTATGTAACCTAGACAGTCTAAGTTCCCGCTAGGTTACCTGCATAGTTCAAGTGTCCATTCGTTAACCTAGATAGTCCAAGGGCCCGCTAGTTAACCTACATAGTCCATGGGCTCGCTTGTTAACTTTGATAGTCCAAGTGCCTGTTAGTATACCTAGATCGTCCAAGTGCCCGCTAGTTAACCTAGATCGTCCAAGTACTGGCTAGTTAACCTACATAGTCCAAGGGCGCAGTAGTTAACCTAGATCGTCCATGTATCCTCTACTTAACCTACATAGTCCAAGTGCCCGCTAGGTAACCTACATAGTGCACGTGTCTGCTAGGTAACCTACATAGTCCAAGTGCCCGCTAGTTAACATAGATAGTCCAAGTGCCCCCTATGGAAGGTACATAGTCCAAGTGCCCGCTAGGTAACCAAGAGAGTGCAATTGCCCGCGAGTTAACCTACATATTCCAAGTGCCTGCTAGGTAACCTAGATAGTCCAAGGACCTGCTAGTTAACCTTCATAGTCCAAGTGTCCACTAGTTAACCTACATAGTCCAAGGGCCCGCTAGTTAACATAGATAGTCCAAGTGCCCGCTATGGAAGGTACATAGTCCAAGTGCCCGCTAGGTAACCTAGAGAGTGCCCTTACCCGCGAGTTAACCTACATAGTCCAAGTGCCTGCTAGGTAACCTAGATAGTCCAAGGGCCTGCTTTTTAACCTTCATAGTCCAAGTGTCCGCTAGTTAACCTACATAGTCCAAGTGCCCGCTAGTTAACCTAGATAGTCCAAGTGCCCGCTAGGGACCCTTCATAATCCAAGTGCCTGCTAGGTAACCTAGATAGTCCAACTGCCCGTTAGTTAACCTAGATAGTCCTAGTGCCCCTTAGTTAACCTAGATAGTCCAAGTGCCCACTAGGGGATGTACATAGTCCAAGTGCCCGCTAGGTAACCTAGATAGTCCACGTGCCCGCTAGGTTACCTACATAGTCCAAGGGCCCGATAGGTAACCTAGATAGTCAAAGTGCCCGCTAGGTAACCTAGATAGTCCAAGTGCCCGTTAGGTAACCTAGATTGTCCAAGTGCCCACTAAGTAAACTACATTGTCAAAGTTCCCGCTAGGTAACCTAGATAGTCCAAGTGCCTGTTACCTAACCTAGATAGTCCAAGTGACCGCTAGGCAACATACATAGTCCAAGTGCCCGTTCGTTAACCTAGAAGTCCAAGTGCCCGCTATGTAACCTAGACAGTCTAAGTGCCCGCTAGGTTACCTGCATAGTCCAAGTGTCCATTCGTTAACCTAGATAGTCCAAGTCCCCGCTAGTTAACCTACATAGTCCAAGGGCTTGCTTGTTAACTTTGATAGTCCAAGTGCCCGTTAGTAAACCTAGATCGTCCAAGTGCCCGCTATTTAACCTAGATCGTCCAAGTACTGGCTAGTTAACCTACATAGTCCAAGGGCCCGCTAGGTAACTTACATAGTGCAAGTGTCCGCTAGTTAACCTACGTAGTCCAAGGGCCCGGTAGTTAACTTACATAGTTCAAGTGTCCGTAGGGAATATACATAGTCCAAGTGCCCCCTAGGGATCATACATAGTCCAAATGCCCGGTAGGGAACCTACGTAGTCCAAGTGCCCGCTAGGGAAGCTACATAGTCTAAGGGACCCGCTAGTTAACCTAGATAGTCCAAGGGTCCGCTAGTTAACCTACATAGTCCAATTACCCGCTAGTTAACCTAGATCGATCAAGTGTCCGCTAGTTAACCTACATAGTCCAAGTGCTCGCTAGGGAACCTAGAGAGTCCAAGTGCCCGCTCTGGAACCTACATAGTCCAAGTGCCTGCTAGGGAACCAACATAGTCCAAGTGCCCGTTCTGGAACATACATAGTCCAAGTGCCCGCTAGGGTATATACATAGTCCAAGGGCCCGCTAGTTAACGTAGATAGTCCAAGTGCCGCTAGTTAATCTACATAGTCCAAGGGCCATCTAGTTAACCTACATAGTCCAAGTACCCGCTAGTTAAGCTAGATAGTCCAAGTGCCCGCTAGTTAACCTACATAGTCCAAGGGCTCGCTGGTTAACCTACATAGTCCAAGGGCTCGCTAGTTAACCTACATCGTCCAGGGCCCGCTAGTTAACCTAGATAGTCCAAGTGCCCGCTAGTTAACCTACATAGTCCCAGTGCCCGCTAGGTAACCTAGACAGTTCAAGTGACCACTAGGTTACCTACATAGTCCAAGTGCCCGATAGGGAACCTACATACTCCAAGTGCCCCCTAGTTAACATAGATAGTCCAAGTACCCGCTAGGAAACGTACATAGTCCAAGTGCCCGCTAGGGAATCTACATAGTCCAAGGTCCCGCTAGTTAACGTAGATAATCCAAGTGCTGCTAGTTAATCTACATAGTACAAGGGCCCGTTAGTTAACCTACATAGTCCAAGTACCCGCTAGTTAACCTAGATCGTCCAAGTGCCCGCTAGTTAACCTACATAGTCCAAGGGCCCGCTAGTTAACCTACATAGTCCAAGGGCCCGCTAGTTAACCTACATCGTCCAAGGGCCCGCTAGTTAACCCAGATAGTCCACGTGCCCGCTAGTTAACCTACATAGTCCAAGTGCCCGGTGGTAACCTAGACAGTTCAAGTGAACACTAGGTTACCTACATAGTCCAATTGCCTGTTCGTTAACCTACATAGTCCAAGTGCCCGCTAGGTAACCTATATTGTCCAAATGCCCGCTAGGGACCCTAATAGTCCAAGTGCCCGCTAGTTAACCTAGATAGTCCAAGTGCTCACTAGTTAACCTACATAGTCCAAGTGCCCGCTACGTAACCTAGACAGTTTAAGTGACCACTAGGTTACCTACATAGTCCAAGTGCCCGATAGGGAACCTACATAGTCCAAGTGCCCGCTAGTTAACATAGATAGTCCAAGTACCCGCTAGGAAATGTACATAGTCCAAGTGCCCGTTAGGTAACGTACCTAGTTGAAGTGCCTGCTAGGTAACGTAGTTAGTCCAAGTGCCCGATAGGGAACCTACATAGTCCAAGTACCCGCTAGTTAACATAGATAGTCCAAGTACCCGCTAGGAAACGTACATAGTACAAGTGCCCGCTAGTTAATGTACATAGTCCAAATGCCCGCTAGGTAACCTAGATAGTCCAAGTGCCCGATAGTTAACCTACATAGTCCAAGTGCCTGCTAGGTAACCTAGATAATCCAAGTGCCCACTAGTTAACCTACATAGTCCAAGTTCCCCCTAGTTAACCTATAGAGTCCAAAGGCCCGCTAGGTAACCTACATTGTCCTAGTGCCCCCTAGTTAACCTACATTCTCCAAGTGCCCGATAGGGAACCTACATAGTCCAAGTGCCCGCTAAGGAACCTATAGTCCAAATGCCCGCTAGTTAACCTACATAGTCCAAGTGCCCGCTAGTTAACCTACATATTACAAGGGCCCGCTAGTTGACCTAGATAGTCCAAGTGCCTGCTAGTTAACCTAGATAGTCAAAGTGCCCGCTAGTTAACCTAAGTAGTACAAATCTCCGATAGGCTTCCTAAATAGTCCAAGTGCCCGCTAGGTAACATACTTAGTCCAAGTGCCCGTTCGTTAACCTAGATAGTCCATGCCCGCTAGGTAACCTACGTAGTCCAAGTGCCCGCTAGGTAACCTAGATAGTCAAAGTGCCCGTTAGGTATCCTAGATAGTCAAAGTGCCCGCTAGGTAACCTACTTAGTCCAAGTGCCTGCTAGGTTACCTACATAGTCCAAGGGCCCACTATTTAACCTAGATAGTCCAAGTGTCCGCTAGGTAACCTACATAGTCCAAGTGCCCGCTAGGTAACCTAGATAGTCAAAGTGCCCGTTAGGTAACCTAGATAGTCCAAGTGCCCGCTAGGTAACCTACATTGTCCAAGTTCCGCTAGGTAACCTAGATAGTCCAAGTGCCTGTTACCTAACCTAGATAGTCCACGTGCCCGCTAGGCAACATACATTGTCCAAGTTTCCGTTCGTTAACCTAGAAGTCCAAGTGCCCGCTATGTAACCTGGACAGTCCAAGTGCCCGCTAGGTTACCTGCATAGTCCAAGTGCCCGTTCGTTAACCTAGATAGTCCAAGTGCCCACTAGGGAACCTATATAGTCCAAGTGCTATCTAGGTAACCTAGATAGTCCAAGTGACCGCTAGTCAACCTACATAGTCCAAGTGCCCGCTAGGTAACCTAGATAGTCAAAGTGCCCGTTAGGTAACCTAGATTGTCCAAATGCCCACTAGGTAAACTACATTGTCCAAGTTCCCGCTAGGTAACCTAGATAGTCCAAGTGCCTGTTACCTAACCTAGAAGTCCAAGTGCCCGCTATGTAACCTAGACAGTCTAAGTTCCCGCTAGGTTACCTGCATAGTTCAAGTGTCCATTCGTTAACCTAGATAGTCCAAGGGCCCGCTAGTTAACCTACATAGTCCATGGGCTCGCTTGTTAACTTTGATAGTCCAAGTGCCTGTTAGTATACCTAGATCGTCCAAGTGCCCGCTAGTTAACCTAGATCGTCCAAGTAATGGCTAGTTAACCAACATAGTCCAAGGGCGCAGTAGTTAACCTAGATCGTCCATGTATCCTCTACTTAACCTACATAGTCCAAGTGCCCGCTAGTTAACCTACATATTACAAGGGCCCGCTAGTTGACCTAGATAGTCCAAGTGCATGCTAGTTAACCTAGATAGTCAAAGTGCCCGCTAGTTAACCTAAGTAGTACAAATGTCCGATAGGGATCCTAAATAATTCAAGTGCCCGCTAGGTAACCTACTTATTCCAAGTGCCCGTTCTTTAACCTAGATGGTCAAAGTGCCCGCTAGGTAACCTAGATAGTCCAAGTGCCTGCTAGGTTACCTACATAGTCCAAGGGCCCGCTAGGTAACCTAGATAGTCCAAGTGCCCGCTAGGTAACCTATATAGTCCAAGTGCCCGCTAGGTAACCTAGATAGTCAAAGTTCCCGTTAGGTAACCTAGATAGTCCAAATGCCCGCTACCTAACCTACATTGTCCAAGTTCCCGCTAGGTAACCTAGATAGCCCAAGTGCCCGCTAGGCATGATACATAGTCCAAGTGCCCGTTCGTTAACCTAGAAGTCCAAGTGCCCGCTATGTAACCTAGACAGTCCAAGTGCCCGCTGGGTTACCTGCATAGTCCAAGAGCCCGTTCGTTAACCTAGATAGTCCAAGTGCGCGCTAGGGAACCTATATAGTCCAAGTGCTATCTAGGTAACCTAGATAGTCCCAGGGCCCGCTAGTTAACCTACATAGTCCAAGGGCTCGCTTGTTAACTTTGATAGTACAAGTGCCTGTTAGTATACCTAGATCGTCCACGTGCCCGCGATTTAACCTAGATCGTCCAAGTACTGGCTAGTTAACCTATATAGTCCAAGGGCCCACTAGTTAACCTAGATCGTCCATGTGTCCTCTAGTTAACCTACATAGTCCAAGTGCCCGCTAGGTAACCTACATAGTGCAAGTGTCTGCTAGGTAACCTACATAGTCCAAGTGCCCGCTAGTTAACATAGATAGTCCAAGTGCCCCCTATGGAAGGTACATAGTCCAAGTGCCCGCTAGGTAACCTAGAGAGTGCAATTGCCCGGGAGTTAACCTACATAGTCCAAGTGCCTGCTAGGTAACCTAGATAGTCCAAGGGCCTGCTAGTTAACCTTCATAGTCCAAGTGTCCGCTAGGGAACCAACATAGTACAAGTGCCCGTTCTGGAACATACATAGTCCAAGTGCCCGCTAGGGAATCTACATAGTCCAAGGGCCCACTAGTTAACGTAGATAGTCCAAGTGCCGCTAGTTAATCTACATAGTCCAAGGGCCCTCTAGTTAACCTACATAGTCCAAGTACCCGCTAGTTAACCTAGATAGTCCAAGTGCCCGCTAGTTAACCTACATAGTCCAAGGGCCCGCTAGTTAACCTACATAGTCCAAGGGCCCGCTAGTTAACCTACATCGTCCAAGGGCCCGCTAGTTAACCTAGATAGTCCAAGTGCCCGCTAGTTAACCTACATAATCCAACTGCCCGCTAGGTAACCTAGACAGTTCAAGTGAACACTAGGTTACCTACATAGTCCAAGTGCCTGTTCGTTAACCTACATAGTCCAAGTGCTCGCTAGGTAACCTATATAGTCCAAATGCCCACTAGGGACCCTAATAGTCCAAGTGCCCGCTAGTTAACCTAGATAGTCCAAATGCTCGCTAGATAACCTACATAGTCCAAGTGCCTGCTACGTAACCTAGACAGTTTAAGTGACCACTAGGTTACCTACATAGTCCAAGTGCCCGATAGGGAACCTACATAATCCAAGTTCCCCCTAGGTAACCTATAGAGTCCAAAGGCCCGCTAGGTAACCTACATTGTCCTAGTGCCCCCTAGTTAACCTACATTCTCCAAGTGCCCGATAGGGAACCTACATAGTCCAAGTGCCCACTAAGGAACCTATAGTCCAAATGCCCGCTAGTTAACCTACATAGTCCAAGGGTTCGCTTGTTAACTTTGATAGTCCAAGTGCCCGTTAGTAAATCTAGATCGTCCAAGTGCCCGCTAGTTAACCTAGATCGTCCAAGTACTGGCTAGTTAACCTACATAGTCCAAGGCCCACTAGTTAACCTAGATCGTCCATGTGTCCTCTAGTTAACCTACATAGTCCAAGTGCGCGCTAGGTAACTTACATAGTGCAAGTGTCCGCTAGTTAACCTACGTAGTCCAATGGCCTGCTAATTAACCTACATAGTCCAAGTGCCCGGTAGTTAACTTACATAGTTCAAGTGTCCGTAGGGAACATACATATTCCAAGTGCCCGCTAGGGATCATACATAGTCCAAATGCCCGGTAGGGAACCTACGTAGTCCAAGTGCCCGCTAGGGAAGCTACATAGTCTAAGGGCCCGTTAGTTAACCTAGATAGTCCAAGGCCCGCTAGTTAACCTACATAGTCCAAGTACCCGCAAGTTAACCTAGATCGTCCAAGTGTCCGCTAGTTAACCTACATAGTCCAAGTGCCCGCTCTGGAACCTACATAGTCCAAGTGCCTGCTAGGGAACCAACATAGTCCAAGTGCCCGTTCTGGAACATACATAGTCCAAGTGCCCGCTAGGGAATCTACATAGTCCAAGGGCCCGCTAGTTAACGTAGATAATCCAAGTGCCGCTAGTTAATCTACATAGTCCAAGGGCCCTCTAGTTAACCTACATAGTCCAAGTACCCGCTAGTTAACCTAGATAGTCCAAGTGCCCGCTAGTTAACCTACATAGTCCAAGGGCCCGCTAGTTAACCTACATAGTCCAAGGGCTCGCTAGTTAACCTACATCGTCCAAGGGCCCGCTAGTTAACCTAGATAGTCCAAGTGCCCGCTAGTTAACCTACATAGTCCAAGTGCCCGCTAGGTAACCTATATAGTCCAAATGCCCGCTAGGGACCCTAATAGTCCAAGTGCCCGCTAGTTAACCTAGATAGTCCAAGTGCCCGCTAGTTAACCTACATAGTCCAAGTGCCCGCTAGGTAACCTAGACAGTTCAAGTGACCACTAGGTTACCTACATAGTCCAAGTGCCCGATAGGGAACCTACATAGTCCAAGTGCCCCCTAGTTAACATAGACAGTTCAAGTACCTGCTAGGAAACGTACATAATCCAAGTGCCCGCTAGGGAATCTACATAGTCCAAGGGCCCGCTAGTTAACGTAGATAGTCCAAGTGCCGCTAGTTAATCTACATTGTCCAAGGGCCCGCTAGGAAACCAACATAGTCCAAGTACCCGCTAGTTAACCTAGATCGTCTAAGTGCCGCTAGTTAATCTACATAGTCCAAGGGCCCGCTAGTTAACCAACATAGTCCAAGGGCCCGCTAGTTATCCTACATCGTCCAAGGGCCCGCTAGTTAACCTATATAGTCCAAATGCCCGCTAGGGACCCTAATAGTCCAAGTGCCCGCTAGTTAACCTAGATAGTCCAAGTGCTCGCTAGTTAACCTACATAGTCCAAGTGCCTGCTACGTAACCTCGACAGTTTAAGTGACCACTAGGTTACCTACATAGTCCAAGTGCCCAATAGGGAACCTACATAGTTCAATTTCCCCCTAGGTAACCTATAGAGTCCAAAGGCCCGCTAGGTAACCTACATTGTCCTAGTGCCCCCAGGTTAACCTACATTCTCCAAGTGCCCGATAGGGAACCTACATAGTCCATGTGCCCGCTAAGGAACCTATAGTCCAAATGCCCGCTAGTTAACCTACATAGTCCAAGTGCCCGCTAATTAACATACATATTACAAGGGCCCGCTAGTTGACCTAGATAGTCCAAGTGCCTGCTAGTTAACCTAGATAGTCAAAGTGCACACTAGTTAACCTAAGTAGTACAAATGTCCCATAGGGATCCTAAATAGTCCAAGTGCCCGCTAGGTAACCTACTTAGTCCAAGTGCCCGTTCGTTAACCTAGATAGTCAAAGTGCCCGCTAGGTAACCTAGATAGTCCAAGTGCCTGCTAGGTTACCTACATAGTCCACGGGCCCGTTAGGTAACCTAGATTGTCCAAGTGCCCACTAGGTAACCAACATTGTCCAAATTCCCGCTAGGTAACCTAGATAGTCCAAGAGCCTGTTACCTAACCTAGATTGTCCAAGTGCCCGCTAGGCAACACACATAGTCCAAGTGCCCGTTCGTTAACCTAGGAGTCCAAGTGCCCGCTATGTAACCTAGACAGTCCAAGTGCCCGCTAGGTTACCTGCATAGTCCAAGTGCCCATTCGTTAACCTAGATAGTCCAAGTGCCCGCTAGGAAACCTATATAGTCCAAGTGCTATCTAGGTAACCTAGATAGTCCAAGGGCCCGCTAGTTAACCTACATAGTCCAAGGGCTCGCTTGTTAACTTTGATAGTCCAAGTGCCCGTTAGTAAATCTAGATCGTCCAAGTGCCCGCTAGTTAACCTAGATCGTCCAAGTACTGGCTAGTTAACCTACATAGTCCAAGGCCCACTAGTTAACCTAGATCGTCCATGTGTCCTCTAGTTAACCTACATAGTCCAAGTGCGCGCTAGGTAACTTACATAGTGCAAGTGTCCGCTAGTTAACCTACGTAGACCAAGGGCCCGCTAATTAACCTACATAGTCCAAGTGCCCGGTAGTTAACTTACATAGTTCAAGTGTCCGTAGGGAACATACATATTCCAAGTGCCCGCTAGGGATCATACATAGTCCAAATGCCCGGTAGGGAACCTACGTAGTCCAAGTGCCCGCTAGGGAAGCTACATAGTCTAAGGGCCCGCTAGTTAACCTAGATAGTCCAAGGGCCCGCTAGTTAACCTACATAGTCCAAGTACCCGCAAGTTAACCTAGATCGTCCAAGTGTCCGCTAGTTAACCTACATAGTCCAAGTACTCGCTAGGGAACCTAAATAGTCCAAGTGCCCGCTCTGGAACCTACATAGTCCAAGTGCCTGCTAGGGAACCAACATAGTCCAAGTGCCCGTTCTGGAACATACATAGTCCAAGTGCCCGCTAGGGAATCTACATAGTCCAAGGGCCCGCTAGTTAACGTAGATAGTCCAAGTACCGCTAGTTAATCTACATAGTCCAAGGGCCCTCTAGTTAACCTACATAGTCCAAGTACCCGCTAGTTAACCTAGATAGTCCAAGTGCCCGCTAGTTAACCTACATAGTCCAAGGGCCCGCTAGTTAACCTACATAGTCCAAGGGCTCGCTAGTTAACCTACATCGTCCAAGGGCCCGCTAGTTAACCTAGATAGTCCAAGTGCCCGCTAGTTAACCTACATAGTCCAAGTGCCCGCTAGGTAACCTATATAGTCCAAATGCCCGCTAGGGACCCTAATAGTCCAAGTGCCCGCTAGTTAACCTAGATAGTCCAAGTGCCCGCTAGTTAACCTACATAGTCCAAGTGCCCGCTAGGTAACCTAGACAGTTCAAGTGACCACTAGGTTACCTACATAGTCCAAGTGCCCGATAGGGAACCTACATAGTCCAAGTGCCCCCTAGTTAACATAGACAGTTCAAGTACCTGCTAGGAAACGTACATAATCCAAGTGCCCGCTAGGGAATCTACATAGTCCAAGGGCCCGCTAGTTAACGTAGATAGTCCAAGTGCCGCTAGTTAATCTACATTGTCCAAGGGCCCGCTAGGAAACCAACATAGTCCAAGTACCCGCTAGTTAACCTAGATCGTCTAAGTGCTGCTAGTTAATCTACATAGTCCAAGGGCCCGCTAGTTAACCAACATAGTCCAAGGGCCCGCTAGTTAACCTACATCGTCCAAGGGCCCGCTAGTTAACCTATATAGTCCAAATGCCCGCTAGGGACCCTAATAGTCCAAGTGCCCGCTGTTAACCTAGATAGTCCAAGTGCTCGCTAGTTAACCTACATAGTCCAAGTGCCTGCTACGTAACCTCGACAGTTTAAGTGACCACTAGGTTACCTACATAGTCCAAGTGCCCAATAGGGAACCTACATAGTTCAATTTCCCCCTAGGTAACCTATAGAGTCCAAAGGCCCGCTAGGTAACCTACATTGTCCTAGTGCCCCCAGGTTAACCTACATTCTCCAAGTGCCCGATAGGGAACCTACATAGTCCATGTGCCCGCTAAGGAACCTATAGTCCAAATGCCCGCTAGTTAACCTACATAGTCCAAGTGCCCGCTAGTTAACATACATATTACAAGGGCCCGCTAGTTGACCTAGATAGTCCAAGTGCCTGCTAGTTAACCTAGATAGTCAAAGTGCACACTAGTTAACCTAAGTAGTACAAATGTCCCATAGGGATCCTAAATAGTCCAAGTGCCCGCTAGGTAACCTACTTAGTCCAAGTGCCCGTTCGTTAACCTAGATAGTCAAAGTGCCCGCTAGGTAACCTAGATATTCCAAGTGCCTGCTAGGTTACCTACATAGTCCACGGGCCCGTTAGGTAACCTAGATTGTCCAAGTGCCCACTAGGTAACCAACATTGTCCAAATTCCCGCTAGGTAACCTAGATAGTCCAAGAGCCTGTTACCTAACCTAGATTGTCCAAGTGCCCGCTAGGCAACACACATAGTCCAAGTGCCCGTTCGTTAACCTAGGAGTCCAAGTGCCCGCTATGTAACCTAGACAGTCCAAGTGCCCGCTAGGTTACCTGCATAGTCCAAGTGCCCATTCGTTAACCTAGATAGTCCAAGTGCCCGCTAGGAAACCTATATAGTCCAAGTGCTATCTAGGTAACCTAGATAGTCCAAGGGCCCGCTAGTTAACCTACATAGTCCAAGGGCTCGCTTGTTAACTTTGATAGTCCAAGTGCCCGTTAGTAAATCTAGATCGTCCAAGTGCCCGCTAGTTAACCTAGATCGTCCAAGTACTGGCTAGTTAACCTACATAGTCCAAGGCCCACTAGTTAACCTAGATCGTCCATGTGTCCTCTAGTTAACCTACATAGTCCAAGTGCGCGCTAGGTAACTTACATAGTGCAAGTGTCCGCTAGTTAACCTACGTAGACCAAGGGCCCGCTAATTAACCTACATAGTCCAAGTGCCCGGTAGTTAACTTACATAGTTCAAGTGTCCGTAGGGAACATACATATTCCAAGTGCCCGGTAGGGATCATACATAGTCCAAATGCCCGGTAGGGAACCTACGTAGTCCAAGTGCCCGCTAGGGAAGCTACATAGTCTAAGGGCCCGCTAGTTAACCTAGATAGTCCAAGTGCCCGCTAGTTAACCTACATAGTCCAAGTGCCCGCTAGGTAACCTAGACAGTTCAAGTGACCACTAGGGTACCTACATAGTCCAAGTGCCCGATAGGGAACCTACATAGTCCAAGTGCCCCCTAGTTAACATAGACAGTTCAAGTACCTGCTAGGAAACGTACATAATCCAAGTGCCCGCTAGGGAATCTACATAGTCCAAGGTCCCGCTAGTTAACGTAGATAGTCCAAGTGCCGCTAGTTAATCTACATTGTCCAAGGGCCCGCTAGTTAACCAACATAGTCCAAGTACCCGCTAGTTAACCTAGATCGTCTAAGTGCCGCTAGTTAATCTACATTGTCCAAGGGCCCGCTAGTTAACCAACATAGTTCAAGGGCCCGCTAGTTAACCTACATCGTCAAAGGGCCCGCTAGTTAACCTAGATAGTCCAAGTGCCCGCTAGTTAACCTACATAGTCCAAGTGCCCGCTAGGGAACCTAGACAGTTCAAGTGAACACTAGGTTACCTACATAGTCCAAGTGCCCGCTAGGTAACCTATATAGTCCAAATGCCCGCTAGTTAACCTAGATAGTCCAAGTGCTCGCTAGTTAACCTACATAGTCCAAGTGCCTGCTAGGTAACCTCGACAGTTTAAGTGACCACTAGGTTACCTACATAGTCCAAGTGCCCAATAGGGAACCTACATAGTCCAATTTCCCCCTAGGTAACCTATAGAGTCCAAAGGCCCGCTAGGTAACCTACATATTCCTAGTTCCCCCTAGTTAACCTTCATTCTCCAAGTGCCCGATAGGGAACCTACATAGTCCAAGTGCCCACTAAGGAACCTATAGTCCAAATGCCCGCTAGTTACCCTACATTTTCCAAGTGCCCGCTAGATAACCTAGATAGTCAAAGTGCCCGCTAGTTAACCTAAGTAGTACAAATGTCCCATAGGGATCCTAAATAGTCCAAGTGCCCGCTAGGTAACCTACTTAGTCCAAGTGCCCGTTCGTTAACCTAGATAGTCAAAGTGCCCGCTAGGTAACCTAGATAGTCCAAGTGCCTGCTAGGTTACCTACATAGTCCAAGGGCCCGCTAGGTAACCTAGATAGTCCAAGTGCCCGCTAGGTAACCTTCATAGTCCAAGTGCCCGCTAGGTAACCTAGATAGTCAAAGTGCCCGTTAGGTAACCTAGATAGTCCAAGTGCCGCTAGGTAATCTACATTGTCCAAGTTCCCGATAGGTAACCTAGATAGTCCAAGTGCCTGTTACCTAACCTAGATAGTCCAAGTGCCCGCTAGGCAACATACATAATCCAAGTGCCCGTTCGTTAACCTAGAAGTCCAAGTGCCCGCTATATAACCTAGACAGTCCAAGTGCCCGCTAGGTTACCTGCATAGTCCAAGTGCCCGTGCGTTAACCTAGATAGTCCAAGTGCCCGCTAGGGAACCTATATAGTCCAAGTGCTATCTAGGTAACCTAGATAGTCCAAGGGCCCGCTAGTTAACCTACATAGTCCAAGGGTTCGCTTGTTAACTTTGATAGTCCAAGTGCCTGTTAGTATACCTAGATCGTCCAAGTACTGGCTAGTTAACCTACATAGTCCAAGGCCCACTAGTTAACCTAGATCGTCCATGTGTCCTCTAGTTAACCTACATAGTCCAAGTGCCCGCTAGGTAACCTACATAGTGCAAGTGTCTGCTAGGAAACCTACATAGTCCAAGTGCCCGCTATTTAACATAGATAGTCCAAGTGCCCGCTATGGAAGGTACATAGTCCAAGTGCCCGCTAGGTAACCTAGAGAGTGCAATTGCCCGCGAGTTAACCTACATAGTCCAAGTGCCTGCTAGGTAACCTAGATAGTCCAAGTGCCCGCTAGGGACCCTTCATAATCCAAGTGCCTGCTAGGTAACCTAGAGAATCCAACTGCCCGTTAGTTAACCTAGATAGTCCTAGTGCCCCTTAGTTAACCTAGATAGTCCTAGTGCCCACTAGGTTATGTACATAGTCCAAGTGCCCGCTAGGTAACCTAGATAGTCCACGTGCCCGCTATGTTACCTACATAGTCCAAGGGCCCGCTAGGTAATCTAGATAGTCCAAGTGCCTGTTACCTAACCTAGATAGTCCAAGTGCCCGCTAGGCAACATACATAGTCCAAGTGCCCGTTCGTTAACCTAGAAGTCCAAGTGCCCGCTATGTAACCTAGACAGTCTAAGTGCCCGCTAGGTTACCTGCATAGTCCAAGTGTCCATTCGTTAACCTAGACAGTCCATGTGCCCGCTAGTTAACCTACATAGTCCATGTGCTCGCTTGTTAACTTTGATAGTCCAAGTGCCCGTTAGTAAACCTAGATCGTCCAAGTGCACGCTATTTAACCTAGATCGTCCAAGTACTGGCTAGTTAACCTACATAGTCCAAGGGCCCACTAGTTAACCTAGATCATCCATGTGTCCTCTAGTTAACCTACATAGTCCAAGTGCGCGCTAGGTAACTTACATAGTGCAAGTGTCCGCTAGTTAACCTACATAGTCCAAGGGCCCGGTAGTTAACTTACATAGTTCAAGTGTCCGTAGGGAACATACATAGTCCAAGTGCCCGCTAGGGATCATTCATAGACAAATGCCCGGTAGGGAACCTACGTAGTCCAAGTGCCCGCTAGGGAAGCTACATAGTCTAAGGGCCCGCTAGTTAACCTAGATAGTCCAAGGGCCCGCTAGTTAACCTACATAGTCCAAGTACCCGCTAGTTAACCTAGATCGTCCAAGTGTCCGCTAGTTAACCTACATAGTCCAAGTGCTTTCTAGGGAACCTAGATAGTCCAAGTGCCCGCTCTGGAACCTACATAGTCCAAGTGCCTGCTAGGGAACCAACATAGTCCAAGTGCCCGTTCTGGAACATACATAGTCCAAGTGCCCGCTAGGGAATCTACATAGTCCAAGGGCCCGCTAGTTAACGTAGATAGTCCAAGTGCCGCTAGTTAATCTACATAGTCCAAGGGCCCTCTAGTTAACCTACATAGTCCAAGTACCCGCTAGTTAAGCTAGATAGTCCAAGTGCCCGCTAGTTAACCTACATAGTCCAAGGGCCCGCTAGTTAACCTACATAGTCCAAGGGCTCGCTATTTAACCTACATCATCCAGGGCCCGCTAGTTAACCTAGATAGTCCAAGTGCCCGCTAGTTAACCTACATAGTCCAAGTGCCCGCTAGGTAACATAGACAGTTCAATTGAACACTAGGTTACCTACATAGTCCAAGTGCCTGTTCGTTAACCTACATAGTCCAAGTGCCCGCTAGGTAACCTATATAGTCCAAATGCCCTCTAGGGATGTACATAGTCCAAGTGCCCGCTAGGTAACCTAGATAGTCCACGTGCCCGCTAGGTTACCTACATAGTCCAAGTGCCCGCTAGGTAACCTAGATAGTCAAAGTGCCCGTTAGGTAACCTAGATTGTCCAAGTGCCCACTAGGTAAACTACATTGTCCAAGTTCCCGCTAGGTAACCTAGATAGTCCAAGTGCCTGTTACCTAACCTAGATAGTCCAAGTGCCCGTTGTTAACCTAGAAGTCCAAGTGCACGCTATGTAACCTAGACAGTCTAAGTGCCCGCTAGGTTACCTGCATAGTCCAAGTATCAATTCGTTAACCTAGATAGTCCAAGGGCCCGCTAGTTAACCTACATAGTCCAAGGGCTCGCTTGTTAACTTTGATAGTCCAAGTGCCCGTTAGTAAACCTAGATCGTCCAAGTGCCCGCTATTTAACCTAGATCGTCCAAGTACTGACTAGTTAACCTACATAGTCCAAGGACCCACTAGTTAACCTAGATCATCCATGTGTCCTCTAGTTAACCTACATAGTCCAAGTGCGCGCTAGGTAACTTACATAGTGCAAGTGTCCGCTAGTTAACCTACATAGTCCAAGGGCCCGGTAGTTAACTTACATAGTTCAAGTGTCCGTAGGGAACATACATAGTCCAAGTGCCCGCTAGGGATCATACAAAAACAAATGCCCGGTAGGGAACCTACGTAGTCCAAGTGCCCGCTAGGGAAGCTAAATAGTCTAAGGGCCCGCTAGTTAACCTAGATAGTCCAAGGGCCCGCTAGTTAAGCTACATAGTCCAAGTACCCGCAAGTTAACCTAGATCGTCCAAGTGTCCGCTAGTTACCCTACATAGTCCAAGTGCTTGCTAGGGAACCTAGATAGTCCAAGTGCCCGCTCTGGAACCTACATAGTCCAAGTGCCTGCTAGGGAACCAACATAGTCCAAGTGCCCGTTCTGGAACATACATAGTCCAAGTGCCCGCTAGGAAATCTACATAGTCCAAGGGCCCGCTAGTTAACGTAGATAGTCCAAGTGCCGCTAGTTAATCTACATAGTCCAAGGGCCCTCTAGTTAACCTACATAGTCCAAGTACCCGCTAGTTAACCTAGATAGTCCAAGTGCCCCCTAGTTAACCTACATAGTCCAAGGGCCCGCTAGTTAACCTACATAGTCCAAGGGCTCGCTAGTTAACCTATATCGTCCAAGGGCCCGCTAGTTAACCTAGATAGTCCAAGTGCCCGCTAGTTAACCTACATAGTCCAAGTGCCCGCTAGGTAATCTAGATAGTCCAAGTGCCGCTAGGTAATCTACATTGTCCAAGTTCCCGATAGGTAACCTAGATAGTCCAAGTGCCTGTTACCTAACCTAGATAGTCCACGTGCCCGCTAGGCAACATACATAGTCCAAGTGCCCGTTCGTTAACCTAGAAGTCCAAGTGCCCGGTATATAACCTAGACAGTCCAAGTGCCCGCTAGGTTACCTGCATAGTCCAAGTGCCCGTGCGTTAACCTAGATAGTCCAAGTGCCCGCTAGGGAACCTATATAGTCCAAGTGCTATCTAGGTAACCTAGATAGTCCAAGGGCCCGCTAGTTAACCTACATAGTCCAAGGGTTCGCTTGTTAACTTTGATAGTCCAAGTGCCTGTTAGTATACCTAGATCGTCCAAGTACTGGCTAGTTAACCTACATAGTCCAAGGGCCCACTAGTTAACCTAGATCGTCCATGTGTCCTCTAGTTAACCTACATAGTCCAAGTGCCCGCTAGGTAACCTACATAGTGCAAGTGTCTGCTAGGAAACCTACATAGTCCAAGCGCCCGCTAGTTAACATAGATAGTCCAAGGGCCCGCTATGGAAGGTACATAGTCCAAGTGCCCGCTAGGTAACCTAGAGAGTGCAATTGCCCGCGAGTTAACCTACATAGTCCAAGTGCCTGCTAGGTAACCTAGATAGTCCAAGTGCCCGCTAGGGACCCTTCATAATGCAAGTGCCTGCTAGGTAACCTAGAGAATCCAACTGCCCGTTAGTTAACCTAGATAGTGCTAGTGCCCCTTAGTTAACCTAGATAGTCCTAGTGCCCACTAGGGGATGTACATAGTCCAAGTGCCCGCTAGGTAACCTAGATAGTCCACGTGCCCGCTATGTTACCTACATAGTCCAAGGGCCCGCTAGGTAATCTAGATAGTCCAAGTGCCTGTTACCTAACCTAGATAGTCCAAGTGCCCGCTAGGCAACATACATAGTCCAAGTGCCCGTTCGTTAACCTAGAAGTCCAAGTGCCCGCTATGTAACCTAGACAGTCTAAGTGCCCGCTAGGTTACCTGCATAGTCCAAGTGTCCATTCGTTAACCTAGACAGTCCATGTGCCCGCTAGTTAACCTACATAGTCCATGTGCTCGCTTGTTAACTTTGATAGTCCAAGTGCCCGTTAGTAAACCTAGATCGTCCAAGTGCCCGCTATTTAACCTAGATCGTCCAAGTACTGGCTAGTTAACCTACATAGTCCAAGGGCCCACACGTTAACCTAGATCGTCCATGTGTCCTCTAGTTAACCTACATAGTCCAAGTGCGCGCTAGGTAACTTACATAGTGCAAGTGTCCGCTAGTTAACTACGTAGTCCAAGGGCCCGGTAGTTAACTTACATAGTTCAAGTGTCCGTAGGGAACATACATAGTCCAAGTGCCTGCTAGGGATCATTCATAGACAAATGCCCGGTAGGGAACCTACGTAGTCCAAGTGCCCGCTAGGGAAGCTACATAGTCTAAGGGCCCGCTAGTTAACCTAGATAGTCCAAGTGTCCGCTAGTTAACCTACATAGTCCAAGTGCTTTCTAGGGAACCTAGATAGTCCAAGTGCCCGCTCTGGAACCTACATAGTCCAAGTGCCTGCTAGGGAACAAACATAGTCCAAGTGCCCGTTCTGGAACATACATAGTCCAAGTGCCCGCTAGGGAATCTACATAGTCCAAGGGCCCGATAGTTAACGTAGATAGTCCAAGTGCCGCTAGTTAATCTACATAGTCCAAGGGCCCTCTAGTTAACCTACATAGTCCAAGTACCCGCTAGTTAAGCTAGATAGTCCAAGTGCCCGCTAGTTAACCTACATAGTCCAAGGGCCCGCTAGTTAACATACATAGTCCAAGGGCTCGCTATTTAACCTACATCATCCAGGGCCCGCTAGTTAACCTAGATAGTCCAAGTGCCCGCTAGTTAACCTACATAGTCCAAGTGCCCGCTAGGTAACATAGACAGTTCAAGTGAACACTAGGTTACCTACATAGTCCAAGTGCCTGTTCGTTAACCTACATAGTCCAAGTGCCCGCTAGGTAACCTATATAGTCCAAATGCCCTCTAGGGATGTAAATTGTCCAAGTGCCCGCTAGGTAACCTAGATAGTCCACGTGCCCGTTAGGTAACCTAGATTGTCCAAGTGCCCACTAGGTAAGCTACATTGTCCAAGTTCCCGCTAGGTAACCTAGATAGTCCAAGTGCCTGTTACCTAACCTAGATAGTCCAAGTGCCCGTTGTTAACCTAGAAGTCCAATTGCCCGCTATGTAACCTAGACAGTCTAAGTGCCCGCTAGGTTACCTGCATAGTCCAAGTGTCAATTCGTTAACCTAGATAGTCCAAGGGCCCGCTAGTTAACCTACATAGTCCAAGGGCTCGCTTGTTAACTTTGATAGTCCAAGTGCCCGTTAGTAAACCTAGATCGTCCAAGTGCCCGCTATTTAACCTAGATCGTCCAAGTACTGGCTAGTTAACCTACATAGTCCAAGGGCCCACTAGTTAACCTAGATCGTTCATGTGTCCTCTAGTTAACCTACATAGTCCAAGTGCGCGCTAGGTAACTTACATAGTGCAAGTGTCCGCCAGTTAACCTACATAGTCCAAGGGCCCGGTAGTTAACTTACATAGTTCAAGTGTCCGTAGGGAACATACATAGTCCAAGTGCCCGCTAGGGATCATACATAGACAAAAGCCCGGTAGGGAACCTACGTAGTCCAAGTGCCCGCTAGGGAAGCTACATAGTCTAAGGGCCCGCTAGTTAACCTAGATAGTCCAAGGGCCCGCTAATTAAGCTACATAGTCCAAGTACCCGCAAGTTAACCTAGATCGTCCAAGTGTCTGCTAGTTACCCTACATAGTCCAAGTGCTTGCTAGGGAACCTAGATAGTCCAAGTGCCCGCTCTGGAACCTACATAGTCCAAGTGCCTGCTAGGGAACCAACATAGTCCAAGTGCCCGTTCTGGAACATACATAGTCCAAGTGCCCGCTAGGGAATCTACATAGTCCAAGGGCCCGCTAGTTAACGTAGATAGTCCAAGTGCCGCTAGTTAATCTACATAGTCCAAGGGCCCTCTAGTTAACCTACATAGTCCAAGTACCCGCTAGTTAAGCTAGATAGTCCAAGTGCCCGCTAGTTAACCTACATAGTCCAAGGGCTCGCTAGTTAACCTACATCATCCAGGGCCCGCTAGTTAACCTAGATAGTCCAAGTGCCTGCTAGTTAACCTACAAAGTCCAAGTGCCCGCTAGGTAACCTAGACAGTTCAAGTGAACACTAGGTTACCTACATAGTCCAAGTGCCTGTTCGTTAACCTACATAGTCCAAGGCCCCGCTAGTTAACCTACATAGTCCAAGGGCTCGCTAGTTAACCTACATCATCCAGGGCCCGCTAGTTAATGTAGATAGTCCAAGTGCCCGCTAGTTAACCTACATAGTCCAAGTGCCCGCTAGGTAACCTAGACAGTTCAAGTGAACACTAGGTTACCTACATAGTCCTAGTGCCTGTTCGTAAACCTACATAGTCCAAGTGCCCGCTAGGTATCCTATATAGTCCAAATGCCCGCTAGGGACCCTAATAGTCCAAGTGTCCGCTAGTTAACCTAGATAGTCCAAGTGCTCGCTAGTTAACCTACATAGTCCAAGTGCCCGCTAGGTAACCTAGACAGTTCAAGTGACCACTAGGTTACCTACATAGTCCAACTGCCCGATAGGGAACCTACGTAGTCCAAGTGCCCCCTAGTTAACATATATAGTCCAAGTACCAGCTAGGAAACGTACATAGTCCAAGTGCCCGCTAGGGAATCTACATAGTCCAAGGGCCCGCTAGTTAACGTAGATAATCCAAGTTCTGCTAGTTAATCTACATAGTCCAAGGGCCCCTTAGTTAACCTACATAGTCCAAGTACCCGCTAGTTAACCTAGATCGTCCAAGTGCCCGCTAGTTAACCTACATAGTCCAAGGGCCCGCTAGTTAACCTACATAGTCCAAGGGCCCGCTAGTTAACTTATATCGTCCAAGGGCCCGCTAGTTAACCTAGATAGTCCAAGTGCCCGCTAGTTAACCTACATAGTCCAAGTGCCCGGTGGTAACCTAGACAGTTCAAGTGAACACTAGGTTACCTACATAGTCCAATTGCCTGTTCGTTAACCTACATAGTCCAAGTGCCCGCTAGGTAACCTATATAGTCCAAATGCCCGCTAGCGACCCTAATAGTCCAAGTGCCTGCTAGTTAACCTAGATAGTCCAAGTGCTCACTAGTTATCCTACATAGTCCAAGTGCCCGCTACGTAACCTAGACAGTTTAAGTGACCACTAGGTTACCTACATAGTCCAAGTGCCCGATAGGGAACCTACATAGTTCAAGTGCCCGCTAGTTAACATAGATAGTCCAAGTGCCCGCTAGGAAACGTACATAGTCCAAGAGCCCGTTAGTTAATGTACATAGTCCAAGTGCCTGCTAGGTAACGTAGTTAGTCCAAGTGCCCGATAGGGAACCTACATAGTCCAAGTACCCGCTAGTTAACATAGATAGTCCAAGTACCCGCTAGGAAACGTACATAGTCCAAGTGCCCGCTAGTTAACGTACATAGTCCAAGTGCCCGCTAGGTAACCAAGATAGTCCAAGTGCCCGCTAGTTAACCTACATAGTCCAAGTGCCTGCTAGGTAACCTAGATAGTCCAAGTGCCCACTAGTTAACCTACATAGTCCAAGTTCCCACTAGTTAACCTACAGAGTCCAAAGGCCCGCTAGGTAACCTACATTGTCCTAGTGCCCCCTAGTTAACCTACATTCTCCAAGTGCCCGATAGGGAACCTACATAGTCCAAGTGCCCGCTAAGGAACCTATAGTCCAAATGCCCGTTAGTTAACCTACATAGTCCAAGTGCCCGCTAGTTAACCTACATATTACAAGGGCCCGCTAGTTGACCTAGATAGTTCAAGTGCCTGCTAGTTAACCTAGATAGTCAAAGTGCCCGCTAGTTAACCTAAGTAGTACAAATGTCCGATAGGGATCCTAAATAATTCAAGTGCCCGCTAGGTAACCTACTTAGTCCAAGTGCCCGTTCTTTAACCTAGATAGTCAAAGTGCCTGCTAGGTTACCTACATAGTCCAAGGGCCCGCTAGGTAACCTAGATAGTCCAAATGCCCGCTAGGTAACCTATATAGTCCAAGTACCCACTAGGTAACATAGATAGTCAAAGTGCCCGTTAGGTAACCTACATAGTCCAAGTGCCCGCTAGGTAACCTACATTGTCCAAGTTCCCGCTAGGTAACCTAGATAGTCCAAGTGCCTGTTACCTAACCTAGATAGCCCAAGTGCCCGCTAGGCAACATACATAGTCCAAGTGCCCGTTCGTTAACCTAGAAGTCCAAATGCCCGCTATGTAACCTGGACCGTCCAAGTGCCCGCTAGGTTACCTGCATAGTCCAAGTGCCCGTGCGTTATCCTAGATAGTCCAAGTGCCCGCTAGGGAACCTATATAGTCCAAGTGCTATCTAGGTAACCTAGATAGTCCAAGGGCCCGCTAGTTAACCTACATAGTCCAAGGGCTCGCTTGTTAACTTTGGTAGTCCAAGTGCCTGTTAGTATACCTAGATCGTCCAAGTACTGGCTAGTTAACCTACATAGTCCAAGGGCCCACTAGTTAACCTAGATCGTCCATATGTCCTCTAGTTAACCTACATAGTCCAAGTGCCCGCTAGGTAACCTACATAGTGCAAGTGTCTGCTAGGAAACCTACATAGTCCAAGTGCCCGCTAGTTAACATAGATAGTCCAAGTGCCCGCTATGGAAGGTACATAGTCCAAGTGCCCGCTAGGTAACCTAGAGAGTGCAATTGCCCGCGAGTTAACCTACATAGTCCAAGGGCCTGCTAGGTAACCTAGATAGTCCAAGGGCCTGCTAGTTAACCTTCATAGTCCAAGTGTCCGCTAGTTAACCTACATAGTCCAAGTGCCCGCTAGTTAACCTAGATAGTCCAAGTGCCGGCTAGGGACCCTTCATAATCCAAGTGCCTGCTAGGTAACCTAGATAGTCCAACTTCCCGTTAGTTAACCTAGATAGTCCTAGTGCCCCTTAGTTAACCTAGAAGGTCCAAGTGCCCACTAGGGGATGTACATAGTCCAAGTGCCCGCTAGGTAACCTAGATAGTCCACGTGCCCGCTAGGTTACCTACATAATCCAAGGGCCCGCTAGGTAACCTAGATAGTCAAAGTGCCCGCTAGGTAACCTAGATAGTCCAAGTGCCCGCTAGGTAACCTAGATAGTCCACGTGCCCGCTAGGTTACCTACATAGTCCAAGTGCCCGCTAGTTAACCTAGGTAGTCCAAGTGCCCGCTTGGGACCCTTCATAATCCAAGTGCCTGCTAGGTAACCTAGATAGTCCAACTGCCCGTTAGTTAACCTAGATAGTCCCAGTGCCCCTTAGTTAACCTAGATAGTCCAAGTGCCCACTAAGGGATGTACATAGTCCAAGTGCCCGCTAGGTAACCTAGATAGTCCACGTGCCCGCTAGGTTACCTACATAGTCCAAGTTCCCGCTAGGTAACCTAGATAGTCAAAGTGCCCGCTAGGTAACCTAGATAGTCCAAGTGCCCGCTAGGTAACCTAGATAGTCCACGTGCCCGCTAGGTTACCTACATAGTCCAAGTGCCCGCTAGTTAACCTAGGTAGTCCAAGTGCCCGCTAGGGACCCTTCATAATCCAAGTGCCTGCTAGGTAACCTAGATAGTCCAACTGCCCGTTAGTTAACCTAGATAGTCCTAGTGCCCCTTAGTTAACCTAGATAGTCCAAGTGCCCACTAAGGGATGTACATAGTCCAAGTGCCCGCTAGGTAACCTAGATAGTCAAAGTGCCCGCTAGGTTACCTACATAGTCCAAGTTCCCGCTAGGTAACCTAGATAGTCCAAGTGCCTGTTACCTAACCTAGAAGTCCAAGTGCCCGCTATGTAACCTAGACAGTCTAAGTGCCCGCTAGGTTACCTGCATAGTCCAAGTGTCCATTCGTTAACCTAGATAGTCCAAGGGCCCGCTAGTTAACCTACATAGTCCAAGGGCTCGCTTCTTAAGTTTGATAGTCCAAGTGCCCGTTAGTAAACCTAGATCGTCCAAGTGCCCGCTATTTAACCTAGATCGTCCAAGTACTGGCTAGTTAACCTACATAGTCCAAGGGCCCACTAGTTAACCTAGATAGTCCATGTGTCCTCTAGTTAACCTACATAGTCCAAGTGCGCGCTAGGTAACTTACATAGTGCAAGTGTCCGCTAGTTAACCTATGTAGTCCAAGGGCCCGGTAGTTAAATTACATAGTTCAAGTGTCCGTAGGGAACATACATAGTCCAAGTGCCCGCTAGGGATCATACATAGACAAATGCCCGGTAGGGAACCTACGTAGTCCAAGTGCCCGCTAGGGAAGCTACATAGTCTAAGGGCCCGCTAGTTAACCTAGATAGTCCAAGGGCCCGCTAGTTAAGCTACATAGTCCAAGTACCCGCAAGTTAACCTAGATCGTCCAAGTGTCCGCTAGTTAACCTACATAGTCCAAGTGCTTGCTAGGGAACCTAGATAGTCCAAGTGCCCGCTCTGGAACCTACATAGTCCAAGTGCCTGCTAGGGAACAAACATAGTCCAAGTGCCCGTTCTGGAACATACATAGTCCAAGTGCCCGCTAGGGAATCTACATAGTCCAAGGGCCCGCTAGTTAACGTAGATAGTCCAAGTGCCGCTAGTTAATCTACATAGTCCAAGGGCCCTCTAGTTGACCTACATAGTCCAAGTACCCGCTAGTTAAGCTAGATAGTCCAAGTGCCCGCTAGTTAACCTACATAGTCCTAGGGCCCGCTAGTTAACCTACATAGTCCAAGGGCTCGCTAGTTAACCTACATCATCCAGGGCCCGCTAGTTAACCTAGATAGTCCAAGTGACCGCTAGTTAACCTACATTGTCCAAGTGCCCGCTAGGTAACTTAGACAGTTCAACTGAACACTAGGTTACCTACATAGTCCAAGTGCCTGTTCGTTAACCTACATAGTCCAAGTGCCCGCTAGGTAACCTATATAGTCCAAATGCCCGCTAGGGACCCTAATAGTCCAAGTGCCCGCTAGTTAACCTAGATAGTCCAAGTGCTCGCTAGTTAACCTACATAGTCCAAGTGCCCGCTAGGTAACCTAGACAGTTCAAGTGACCACTAGGTTACCTACATAGTCCAACTGCCCGATAGGGAACCTACATAGTCCAAGTGCCCCCTAGTTAACATAGATAGTCCAAGTACCCGCTAGGAAACGTATATAGTCCAAGTGCCCGCTAGGGAATCTACATAGTCCAAGGGCCCGCTAGTTAACGTAGATAATCCAAGTGCTGCTAGTTAATCTACATAGTCCAAGGGCCCCTTAGTTAACCTACATAGTCCAAGTACCCGCTAGTTAACCTAGATCGTCCAAGTGCCCGCTAGTTAACCTACATAGTCCAAGGGCCCGCTAGTTAACCTACATAGTCCAAGGGCCCGCTAGTTAACCTACATCGTCCAAGGGCCCGCTAGTTAACCTAGATAGTCCAAGTGCCCGCTAGTTAACCTACATAGTCCAAGTGCCCGGTGGGAACCTAGACAGTTCAAGTGAACAATAGGTTACCTACATAGTCCAATTGCCTGTTCGTTAACCTACATAGTCCAAGTGCCCGCTTGGTAACCTATATAGTCCAAATGCCCGCTAGGGACCCTAATAGTCCAAGTGCCCGCTAGTTAACCTAGATAGTCCAAGTGCTCACTAGTTAACCTACATAGTCCAAGTGACCGCTACGTAACCTAGACAGTTTAAGTGACCACTAGGTTACCTACATAGTCCAAGTGCCCGATAGGGAACCTACATAATCCAAGTGCCCCCTAGTTAACATAGATAGTCCAAGTACCCGCTAGGAAACGTACATAGTCCAAGTGCCCGTTAGTTAACGTACATAGTCGAAGAGCCTGCTAGGTAACGTAGTTAGTCCAAGTGCCCGATAGGGAACCTACATAGTCCAAGTACCCGCTAGTTAACATAGATAGTCCAAGTACCCGCTAGGAAACGTACATAGTCCAAGTGCCCGCTAGTTAACGTACATAGTCCAAGTGCCCGCTAGGTAACCTACATAGTCCAAGTGCCTGCTAGGTAACCTAGATAGTCCAAGTGCCCACTAGTTAACCTACATAGTCCAAGTTCCCGCTAGTTAACCTATAGAGTCCAAAGGCCCGCTAGGTAACCTACATTGTCCTAGTGCCCCCTAGTTAACCTACATTCTCCAAGTGCCCGATAGGGAACCTACATAGTCCAAGTGCCCGCTAAGGAACCTATAGTCCAAATGCCCGCTAGTTAACCTACATAGTCCAAGTGCCCGCTAGTTAACCTACATATTACAAGGGCCCGCTAGTTGACCTAGATAGTCCAAGTGCCTGCTAGTTAACCTAGATAGTCAAAGTGCCCACTAGTTAACCTAAGTAGTACAAATGTCCGATAGGGATCCTAAATAATTCAAGTGCCCGCTAGGTAACCTACTTAGTCCAAGTGCCCGTTCTTTAACCTAGATAGTCAAAGTGCCCGCTAGGTAAGCTAGATAGTCCAAGTGCCTGCTAGGTTAACTACATAGTCCAAGGGCCCGCTAGGTAACCTAGATAGTCCAAGTGCCCGCTAGGTAACCTACATAGTCCAAGGGCCCGCTAGGTAACCTAGATAGTCCAAGTGTCCGCTAGGTAACCTACATAGTCAAGTGCCCGCTAGGTAACCTAGATAGTCAAAATGCCCGTTAGGTAACCTAGATAGTCCATATGCCCGCTAGCTAACCTACATTGTCCAAGTTCCCGCTAGGTAACCTAGATAGTCCAAGTGCCTGTTACCTAACCTAGATAGACCAAGTGCCCGCTAGGCAAGATACATAGTCCAAGTGCCCGTTCGTTAACCTAGAAGTCCAAGTGCCCGCTATGTAACCTGGACCGTCCAAGTGCCCGCTAGGTTACCTGCATAGTCCAAGTGCCCGTTCGTTAACCTAGATAGTCCAAGTGCCCGCTAGGGAACCTATATAGTCCAAGTGCTATCTAGGTAACCTAGATAGTCCAAGGGCCCGCTTGTTAACCTACATAGTCCAAGGGCTCGCTTGTTAACTTTGATAATCCAAGTGCCTGTTAGTATACCTAGATCGTCCAAGTGCCCGCTATTTAACCTAGATCGTCCAAGTACTGGCTAGTTATCCTATATAGTCCAAGGGCCCACTAGTTAACCTAGATCGTCCATGTGTCCTCTAGTTAACCTACATAGTCCAAGTGCCCGCTAGGTAACCTACATAGTGCAAGTGTCTGCTAGGTAACCTACATAGTCCAAGTGTCCGCTAGTTAACATAGATAGTCCAAGTGCCCGCTATGGAAGGTACATAGTCAAAGTGCCCGCTAGGTAACCTAGAGAGTGCAATTGTCCGCGAGTTAACCTACATATTCCAAGTGCCTGCTAGGTAACCTAGATAGTCCAAGGGCCTGCTAGTTAACCTTCATAGTCCAAGTGTCCGCTAGGGAACCAACATAGTCCAAGTGCCTGCTAGGGAACCAACATAGTCCAAGTGCCCGTTCTGGAACATACATAGTCCAAGTGCCGCTAGTTAATCTACATAGTCCAAGGGCCCTCTAGTTAACCTACATAGTCCAAGTACCCGCTAGTTAACCTAGATAGTCCAAGTGCCCGCTAATTAACCTACATAGTCCAAGGGCCCGCTATTTAACCTACATAGTCCAAGGGCCCGCTAGTTATCCTACATCGTCCAAGGGCCCGCTAGTTAACCTAGATAGTCCAAGTGCCCGCTAGTTAACCTACATAATCAAAGTGCCCGCTAGGTAACCTAGACAGTACAAGTGAACACTAGGTTACCTACATAGTCCAAGTGCCTGTTCGTTAACCTACATAGTCCAAGTGCCTGTTCGTTAACCTACATAGTCCAAGTGCCCGCTAGGTAACCTATATAGTCCAAATGCCCGCTAGGGACCCTAATAGTCCAAGTGCCCGCTAGTTAACCTAGATAGTCCAAATGCTCGCTAGTTAACCTACATAGTCCAAGTGCCTGCTACGTAACCTAGACAGTTTAAGTGACCACTAGGTTACCTACATAGTCCAAGTGCCCGATAGGGAACCTACATAGTCCAAGGTCCCCCTAGGTAACCTAAAGAGTCCAAAGGCCCGCTAGGTAACCTACATTGTCCTAGTGCCCCCTAGTTAACCTACATTCTCCAAGTGCCCGATAGGGAACCTACATAGTCCAAGTGCCCGCTAAGGAACCTATAGTCCAAATGCCCGCTAGTTAACCTACATAGTCCAAGTGCCCGGTAGTTAACCTACATATAACAAGGGCCTGCTAGTTGTCCTAGATAGTGCTAGTGCCTGCTAGATAACCTAGATAGTCAAAGTGCCCGCTAGTTAACCTAAGTAGTACAAATGTCCCATAGGGATCCTAAATAGTCCAAGTGCCCGCTAGGTAACCTACGTAGTCCAAGTGCCCGTTCGTTAACCTAGATAGTCAATGTGCCCGCTAAGTAACCTAGATAGTCCAAGTGCCTGCTAGGTTACCTACATAGTCTAAGGGCCCGCTAGGTAACCTAGATAGTCCAAGTGCCCGCTAGGTAACCTACATAGTCCAAGTGCCCGCTAGGTAACCTAGAAAGTCAAAGTGCCCGTTAGGTAACCTAGATAGTCAAAGTGCCCGCTAGGTAACCTACATTGTCCAAGTTCCCGCTAGGTAACCTAGATAGTCCAAGTGCCTGTTACCTAACCTAGATAGTCCAAGTGCCCGCTAGGCAACATACATAGTCCAAGTGCCCATTCGTTAACGTAGAAGTCCAAGTGCCCGCTATGTAACCTAGATAGTCCAAGTGCCTGCTAGGGACCCTTCATAATCCAAGTGCCTGCTAGGTACCCTAGATAGTCCAAGTGCCCGCTAGTTAACCTAGATAGTCCAAGTGCCCACTAGGGGATGTACATAGTCCAAGTGCCCGCTAGGTAACCTAGATAGTCCAAGTGCCCGCTAGGTTACCTACATAGTCCAAGGGCCCGTTAGGTAACCTAGATATTCAAAGTGCCCGCTAGGTAACCTAGATAGTCCAAGTGCCTGTTACCTAAACTAGAAGTCCAAGTGCCCGCTATGTAACCTAGACAGTCTAAGTGCCCGCTAGGTTACCTGCATAGTCCAAGTGTCCATTCGTTAACCTAGATAGTCCAAGGGCCCGCTAGTTAACCTACATAGTCCAAGGGCTCGCTTCTTAAGTTTGATAGTCCAAGTGCCCGTTAGTAAACCTAGATCGTCCAAGTGCCCGCTATTTAACCTAGATCGTCCAAGTACTGGCTAGTTAACCTACATAGTCCAAGGGCCCACTAGTTAACCTAGATCGTCCATGTGTCCTCTAGTTAACCTACATAGTCCAAGTGCGCGCTAGGTAACTTACATAGTGCAAGTGTCCGCTAGTTAACCTACGTAGTCCAAGTGCTTGCTAGGGAACCTAGATAGTCCAAGTGCCCGCTCTGGAACCTACATAGTCCAAGTGCCTGCTAGGGAACAAACATAGTCCAAGTGCCCGTTCTGGAACATACATAGTCCAAGTGCCCGCTAGGGAATCTACATAGTCCAAGGGCCCGCTAGTTAACGTAGATAGTCCAAGTGCCGCTAGTTAATCTACATAGTCCAAGGGCCCTCTAGTTGACCTACATAGTCCAAGTACCCGCTAGTTAAGCTAGATAGTCCAAGTGCCCGCTAGTTAACCTACATAGTCCTAGGGCCCGCTAGTTAACCTACATAGTCCAAGGGCTCGCTAGTTAACCTACATCATCCAGGGCCCGCTAGTTAACCTAGATAGTCCAAGTGACCGCTAGTTAACCTACATTGTCCAAGTGCCCGCTAGGTAACTTAGACAGTTCAACTGAACACTAGGTTACCTACATAGTCCAAGTGCCTGTTCGTTAACCTACATAGTCCAAGTGCCCGCTAGGTAACCTATATAGTCCAAATGCCCGCTAGGGACCCTAATAGTCCAAGTGCCCGCTAGTTAACCTAGATAGTCCAAGTGCTCGCTAGTTAACCTACATAGTCCAAGTGCCCGCTAGGTAACCTAGACAGTTCAAGTGACCACTAGGTTACCTACATAGTCCAACTGCCCGATAGGGAACCTACATAGTCCAAGTGCCCCCTAGTTAACATAGATAGTCCAAGTACCCGCTAGGAAACGTATATAGTCCAAGTGCCCGCTAGGGAATCTACATAGTCCAAGGGCCCGCTAGTTAACGTAGATAATCCAAGTGCTGCTAGTTAATCTACATAGTCCAAGGGCCCCTTAGTTAACCTACATAGTCCAAGTACCCGCTAGTTAACCTAGATCGTCCAAGTGCCCGCTAGTTAACCTACATAGTCCAAGGGCCCGCTAGTTAACCTACATAGTCCAAGGGCCCGCTAGTTAACCTACATCGTCCAAGGGCCCGCTAGTTAACCTAGATAGTCCAAGTGCCCGCTAGTTAACCTACATAGTCCAAGTGCCCGGTGGGAACCTAGACAGTTCAAGTGAACAATAGGTTACCTACATAGTCCAATTGCCTGTTCGTTAACCTACATAGTCCAAGTGCCCGCTTGGTAACCTATATAGTCCAAATGCCCGCTAGGGACCCTAATAGTCCAAGTGCCCGCTAGTTAACCTAGATAGTCCAAGTGCTCACTAGTTAACCTACATAGTCCAAGTGACCGCTACGTAACCTAGACAGTTTAAGTGACCACTAGGTTACCTACATAGTCCAAGTGCCCGATAGGGAACCTACATAATCCAAGTGCCCCCTAGTTAACATAGATAGTCCAAGTACCCGCTAGGAAACGTACATAGTCCAAGTGCCCGTTAGTTAACGTACATAGTCGAAGAGCCTGCTAGGTAACGTAGTTAGTCCAAGTGCCCGATAGGGAACCTACATAGTCCAAGTACCCGCTAGTTAACATAGATAGTCCAAGTACCCGCCAGGAAACGTACATAGTCCAAGTGCCCGCTAGTTAACGTACATAGTTCAAGTGCCCGCTAGGTAACCTACATAGTCCAAGTGCCTGCTAGGTAACCTAGATAGTCCAAGTGCCCACTAGTTAACCTACATAGTCCAAGTTCCCGCTAGTTAACCTATAGAGTCCAAAGGCCCGCTAGGTAACCTACATTGTCCTAGTGCCCCCTAGTTAACCTACATTCTCCAAGTGCCCGATAGGGAACCTACATAGTCCAAGTGCCCGCTAAGGAACCTATAGTCCAAATGCCCGCTAGTTAACCTACATAGTCCAAGTGCCCGCTAGTTAACCTACATATTACAAGGGCCCGCTAGTTGACCTAGATAGTCCAAGTGCCTGCTAGTTAACCTAGATAGTCAAAGTGCCCGCTAGTTAACCTAAGTAGTACAAATGTCCGATAGGGATCCTAAATAATTCAAGTGCCCGCTAGGTAACCTACTTAGTCCAAGTGCCCGTTCTTTAACCTAGATAGTCAAAGTGCCCGCTAGGTAAGCTAGATAGTCCAAGTGCCTGCTAGGTTACCTACATAGTCCAAGGGCCCGCTAGGTAACCTAGATAGTCCAAGTGCCCGCTAGGTAACCTACATAGTCCAAGGGCCCGCTAGGTAACCTAGATAGTCCAAGTGTCCGCTAGGTAACCTACATAGTCCAAGTGCCCGCTAGGTAACCTAGATAGTCAAAATGCCCGTTAGGTAACCTAGATAGTCCATATGCCCGCTAGCTAACCTACATTGTCCAAGTTCCCGCTAGGTAACCTAGATAGTCCAAGTGCCTGTTACCTAACCTAGATAGACCAAGTGCCCGCTAGGCAAGATACATAGTCCAAGTGCCCGTTCGTTAACCTAGAAGTCCAAGTGCCCGCTATGTAACCTGGACCGTCCAAGTGCCCGCTAGGTTACCTGCATAGTCCAAGTGCCCGTTCGTTAACCTAGATAGTCCAAGTGCCCGCTAGGGAACCTATATAGTCCAAGTGCTATCTAGGTAACCTAGATAGTCCAAGGGCCCGCTTGTTAACCTACATAGTCCAAGGGCTCGCTTGTTAACTTTGATAATCCAAGTGCCTGTTAGTATACCTAGATCGTCCAAGTGCCCACTATTTAACCTAGATCGTCCAAGTACTGGCTAGTTATCCTATATAGTCCAAGGGCCCACTAGTTAACCTAGATCGTCCATGTGTCCTCTAGTTAACCTACATAGTCCAAGTGCTCGCTAGGTAACCTACATAGTGCAAGTGTCTGCTAGGTAACCTACATAGTCCAAGTGTCCGCTAGTTAACATAGATAGTCCAAGTGCCCGCTATGGAAGGTACATAGTCAAAGTGCCCGCTAGGTAACCTAGAGAGTGCAATTGTCCGCGAGTTAACCTACATATTCCAAGTGCCTGCTAGGTAACCTAGATAGTCCAAGGGCCTGCTAGTTAACCTTCATAGTCCAAGTGTCCGCTAGGGAACCAACATAGTCCAAGTGCCTGCTAGGGAACCAACATAGTCCAAGTGCCCGTTCTGGAACATACATAGTCCAAGTGCCGCTAGTTAATCTACATAGTCCAAGGGCCCTCTAGTTAACCTACATAGTCCAAGTACCCGCTAGTTAACCTAGATAGTCCAAGTGCCCGTTAGTTAACCTACATAGTCCAAGGGCCCGCTATTTAACCTACATAGTCCAAGGGCCCGCTAGTTATCCTACATCGTCCAAGGGCCCGCTAGTTAACCTAGATAGTCCAAGTGCCCGCTAGTTAACCTACATAATCAAAGTGCCCGCTAGGTAACCTAGACAGTACAAGTGAACACTAGGTTACCTACATAGTCCAAGTGCCTGTTCGTTAACCTACATAGTCCAAGTGCCTGTTCGTTAACCTACATAGTCCAAGTGCCCGCTAGGTAACCTATATAGTCCAAATGCCCGCTAGGGACCCTAATAGTCCAAGTGCCCGCTAGTTAACCTAGATAGTCCAAATGCTCGCTAGTTAACCTACATAGTCCAAGTGCCTGCTACGTAACCTAGACAGTTTAAGTGACCACTAGGTTACCTACATAGTCCAAGTGCCCGATAGGGAACCTACATAGTCCAAGGTCCCCCTAGGTAACCTAAAGAGTCCAAAGGCCCGCTAGGTAACCTACATTGTCCTAGTGCCCCCTAGTTAACCTACATTCTCCAAGTGCCCGATAGGGAACCTACATAGTACAAGTGCCCGCTAAGGAACCTATAGTCCAAATGCCCGCTAGTTAACCTACATAGTCCAAGTGCCCGGTAGTTAACCTACATATAACAAGGGCCTGCTAGTTGACCTAGATAGTGCTAGTGCCTGCTAGATAACCTAGATAGTCAAAGTGCCCGCTAGTTCACCTAAGTAGTACAAATGTCCCATAGGGATCCTAAATAGTCCAAGTGCCCGCTAGGTAACCTACGTAGTCCAAGTGCCCGTTCGTTAACCTAGATAGTCAATGTGCCCGCTAAGTAACCTAGATAATCCAAGTGCCTGCTAGGTTACCTACATAGTCTAAGGGCCCGCTAGGTAACCTAGATAGTCCAAGTGCCCGCTAGGTAACCTACATAGTCCAAGTGCCCGCTAGGTAACCTAGAAAGTCAAAGTGCCCGTTAGGTAACCTAGATAGTCAAAGTGCCCGCTAGGTAACCTACATTGTCCAAGTTCCCGCTAGGTAACCTAGATAGTCCAAGTGCCTGTTACCTAACCTAGATAGTCTAAGTGCCCGCTAGGCAACATACATAGTCCAAGTGCCCATTCGTTAACGTAGAAGTCCAAGTGCCCGCTATGTAACCTAGATAGTCCAAGTGCCTGCTAGGGACCCTTCATAATCCAAGTGCCTGCTAGGTACCCTAGATAGTCCAAGTGCCCGCTAGTTAACCTAGATAGTCCAAGTACCCACTAGGGGATGTACATAGTCCAAGTGCCCGCTAGGTAACCTAGATAGTCCAAGTGCCCGCTAGTTAACCTAGATAGTCCAAGTGCCCACTAGGGGATGTACATAGTCCAAGTGCCCGCTAGGTAACCTACATAGTCCAAGTGCCTGCTAGGTAACCTAGATAGTCCAAGTGCCCACTAGTTAACCTTCATAGTCCAAGTTCCCGCTAGTTAACCTATAGAGTCCAAAGGCCCGCTAGGTAACCTACATTGTCCTAGTGCCCCCTAGTTAACCTACATTCTCCAAGTGCCCGATAGGGAACCTACATAGTCCAAGTGCCCGCTAAGGAACCTATAGTCCAAATGCCCGCTAGTTAACCTACATAGTCCAAGTGCCCGCTAGTTAACCTACATATTACAAGGGCCCGCTAGTTGACCTAGATAGTCCAAGTGCCTGCTAGTTAACCTAGATAGTCAAAGTGCCCGCTAGTTAACCTAAGTAGTACAAATGTCCGATAGGGATCCTAAATAATTCAAGTGCCTGCTAGGTAACCTACTTAGTCCAAGTGCCCGTTCTTTAACCTAGATAGTCAAAGTGCCCGCTAGGTAACCTAGATAGTCCAAGTGCCTGCTAGGTTACCTACATAGTCCAAGGGCCCGCTAGGTAACCTAGATAGTCCAAGTGCCCGCTAGGTAACCTACATAGTCCAAGGGCCCGCTAGGTAACCTAGATAGTCCAAGTGTCCGCTAGGTAACCTACATAGTCCAAGTGCCCGCTAGGTAACCTAGATAGTCAAAATGCCCGTTAGGTAACCTAGATAGTCCATATGCCCGCTAGCTAACCTACATTGTCCAAGTTCCCGCTAGGTAACCTAGATAGTCCAAGTGCCTGTTACCTAACCTAGATAGACCAAGTGCCCGCTAGGCAAGATACATAGTCCAAGTGCCCGTTCGTTAACCTAGAAGTCCAAGTGCCCGCTATGTAACCTGGACCGTCCAAGTGCCCGCTAGGTTACCTGCATAGTCCAAGTGCCCGTTCGTTAACCTAGGTAGTCCAAGTGCCCGCTAGGGAACCTATATAGTCCAAGTGCTATCTAGGTAACCTAGATAGTCCAAGGGCCCGCTTGTTAACCTACATAGTCCAAGGGCTCGCTTGTTAACTTTGATAATCCAAGTGCCTGTTAGTATACCTAGATCGTCCAAGTGCCTGCTATTTAACCTAGATCGTCCAAGTACTGGCTAGTTATCCTATATAGTCCAAGGGCCCACTAGTTAACCTAGATCGTCCATGTGTCCTCTAGTTAACCTACATAGTCCAAGTGCTCGCTAGGTAACCTACATAGTGCAAGTGTCTGCTAGGTAACCTACATAGTCCAAGTGTCCGCTAGTTAACATAGATAGTCCAAGTGCCCGCTATGGAAGGTACATAGTCAAAGTGCCCGCTAGGTAACCTAGAGAGTGCAATTGTCCGCGAGTTAACCTACATATTCCAAGTGCCTGCTAGGTAACCTAGATAGTCCAAGGGCCTGCTAGTTAACCTTCATAGTCCAAGTGTCCGCTAGGGAACCAACATAGTCCAAGTGCCTGCTAGGGAACCAACATAGTCCAAGTGCCCGTTCTGGAACATACATAGTCCAAGTGCCGCTAGTTAATCTACATAGTCCAAGGGCCCTCCAGTTAACCTACATAGTCCAAGTACCCGCTAGTTAACCTAGATAGTCCAAGTGCCCGTTAGTTAACCTACATAGTCCAAGGGCCCGCTATTTAACCTACATAGTCCAAGGGCCCGCTAGTTATCCTACATCGTCCAAGGGCCCGCTAGTTAACCTAGATAGTCCAAGTGCCCGCTAGTTAACCTACATAATCAAAGTGCCCGCTAGGTAACCTAGACAGTACAAGTGAACACTAGGTTACCTACATAGTCCAAGTGCCTGTTCGTTAACCTACATAGTCCAAGTGCCTGTTCGTTAACCTACATAGTCCAAGTGCCCGCTAGGTAACCTATATAGTCCAAATGCCCGCTAGGGACCCTAATAGTCCAAGTGCCCGCTAGTTAACCTAGATAGTCCAAATGCTCGCTAGTTAACCTACATAGTCCAAGTGCCTGCTACGTAACCTAGACAGTTTAAGTGACCACTAGGTTACCTACATAGTCCAAGTGCCCGATAGGGAACCTACATAGTCCAAGGTCCCCCTAGGTAACCTAAAGAGTCCAAAGGCCCGCTAGGTAACCTACATTGTCCTAGTGCCCCCTAGTTAACCTACATTCTCCAAGTGCCCGATAGGGAACCTACATAGTACAAGTGCCCGCTAAGGAACCTATAGTCCAAATGCCCGCTAGTTAACCTACATAGTCCAAGTGCCCGGTAGTTAACCTACATATAACAAGGGCCTGCTAGTTGACCTAGATAGTGCTAGTGCCTGCTAGATAACCTAGATAGTCAAAGTGCCCGCTAGTTAACCTAAGTAGTACAAATGTCCCATAGGGATCCTAAATAGTCCAAGTGCCCGCTAGGTAACCTACGTAGTCCAAGTGCCCGTTCGTTAACCTAGATAGTCAATGTGCCCGCTAAGTAACCTAGATAATCCAAGTGCCTGCTAGGTTACCTACATAGTCTAAGGGCCCGCTAGGTAACCTAGATAGTCCAAGTGCCCGCTAGGTAACCTACATAGTCCAAGTGCCCGCTAGGTAACCTAGAAAGTCAAAGTGCCCGTTAGGTAACCTAGATAGTCAAAGTGCCCGCTAGGTAACCTACATTGTCCAAGTTCCCGCTAGGTAACCTAGATAGTCCAAGTGCCTGTTACCTAACCTAGATAGTCTAAGTGCCCGCTAGGCAACATACATAGTCCAAGTGCCCATTCGTTAACGTAGAAGTCCAAGTGCCCGCTATGTAACCTAGATAGTCCAAGTGCCTGCTAGGGACCCTTCATAATCCAAGTGCCTGCTAGGTACCCTAGATAGTCCAAGTGCCCGCTAGTTAACCTAGATAGTCCAAGTGCCCACTAGGGGATGTACATAGTCCAAGTGCCCGCTAGGTAACCTAGATAGTCCAAGTGCCCGCTAGTTAACCTAGATAGTCCAAGTGCCCACTAGGGGATGTACATAGTCCAAGTGCCCGCTAGGTAACCTACATAGTCCAAGTGCCTGCTAGGTAACCTAGATAGTCCAAGTGCCCACTAGTTAACCTTCATAGTCCAAGTTCCCGCTAGTTAACCTATAGAGTCCAAAGGCCCGCTAGGTAACCTACATTGTCCTAGTGCCCCATAGTTAACCTACATTCTCCAAGTGCCCGATAGGGAACCTACATAGTCCAAGTGCCCGCTAAGGAACCTATAGTCCAAATGCCCGCTAGTTAACCTACATAGTCCAAGTGCCCGCTAGTTAACCTACATATTACAAGGGCCCGCTAGTTGACCTAGATAGTCCAAGTGCCTGCTAGTTAACCTAGATAGTCAAAGTGCCCGCTAGTTAACCTAAGTAGTACAAATGTCCGATAGGGATCCTAAATAATTCAAGTGCCTGCTAGGTAACCTACTTAGTCCAAGTGCCCGTTCTTTAACCTAGATAGTCAAAGTGCCCGCTAGGTAACCTAGATAGTCCAAGTGCCTGCTAGGTTACCTACATAGTCCAAGGGCCCGCTAGGTAACCTAGATAGTCCAAGTGCCCGCTAGGTAACCTACATAGTCCAAGGGCCCGCTAGGTAACCTAGATAGTCCAAGTGTCCGCTAGGTAACCTACATAGTCCAAGTGCCCGCTAGGTAACCTAGATAGTCAAAATGCCCGTTAGGTAACCTAGATAGTCCATATGCCCGCTAGCTAACCTACATTGTCCAAGTTCCCGCTAGGTAACCTAGATAGTCCAAGTGCCCGCTAGGTAACCTACATAGTCCAAGGGCCCGCTAGGTAACCTAGATAGTCCAAGTGTCCGCTAGGTAACCTACATAGTCAAGTGCCCGCTAGGTAACCTAGATAGTCAAAATGCCCGTTAGGTAACCTAGATAGTCCATATGCCCGCTAGCTAACCTACATTGTCCAAGTTCCCGCTAGGTAACCTAGATAGTCCAAGTGCCTGTTACCTAACCTAGATAGACCAAGTGCCCGCTAGGCAAGATACATAGTCCAAGTGCCCGTTCGTTAACCTAGAAGTCCAAGTGCCCGCTATGTAACCTGGACCGTCCAAGTGCCCGCTAGGTTACCTGCATAGTCCAAGTGCCCGTTCGTTAACCTAGGTAGTCCAAGTGCCCGCTAGGGAACCTATATAGTCCAAGTGCTATCTAGGTAACCTAGATAGTCCAAGGGCCCGCTTGTTAACCTACATAGTCCAAGGGCTCGCTTGTTAACTTTGATAATCCAAGTGCCTGTTAGTATACCTAGATCGTCCAAGTGCCCGCTATTTAACCTAGATCGTCCAAGTACTGGCTAGTTATCCTATATAGTCCAAGGGCCCACTAGTTAACCTAGATCGTCCATGTGTCCTCTAGTTAACCTACATAGTCCAAGTGCTCGCTAGGTAACCTACATAGTGCAAGTGTCTGCTAGGTAACCTACATAGTCCAAGTGTCCGCTAGTTAACATAGATAGTCCAAGTGCCCGCTATGGAAGGTACATAGTCAAAGTGCCCGCTAGGTAACCTAGAGAGTGCAATTGTCCGCGAGTTAACCTACATATTCCAAGTGCCTGCTAGGTAACCTATATAGTCCAAGGGCCTGCTAGTTAACCTTCATAGTCCAAGTGTCCGCTAGGGAACCAACATAGTCCAAGTGCCTGCTAGGGAACCAACATAGTCCAAGTGCCCGTTCTGGAACATACATAGTCCAAGTGCCGCTAGTTAATCTACATAGTCCAAGGGCCCTCTAGTTAACCTACATAGTCCAAGTACCCGCTAGTTAACCTAGATAGTCCAAGTGCCCGTTAGTTAACCTACATAGTCCAAGGGCCCGCTATTTAACCTACATAGTCCAAGGGCCCGCTAGTTATCCTACATCGTCCAAGGGCCCGCTAGTTAACCTAGATAGTCCAAGTGCCCGCTAGTTAACCTACATAATCAAAGTGCCCGCTAGGTAACCTAGACAGTACAAGTGAACACTAGGTTACCTACATAGTCCAAGTGCCTGTTCGTTAACCTACATAGTCCAAGTGCCTGTTCGTTAACCTACATAGTCCAAGTGCCCGCTAGGTAACCTATATAGTCCAAATGCCCGCTAGGGACCCTAATAGTCCAAGTGCCCGCTAGTTAACCTAGATAGTCCAAATGCTCGCTAGTTAACCTACATAGTCCAAGTGCCTGCTACGTAACCTAGACAGTTTAAGTGACCACTAGGTTACCTACATAGTCCAAGTGCCCGATAGGGAACCTACATAGTCCAAGGTCCCCCTAGGTAACCTAAAGAGTCCAAAGGCCCGCTAGGTAACCTACATTGTCCTAGTGCCCCCTAGTTAACCTACATTCTCCAAGTGCCCGATAGGGAACCTACATAGTACAAGTGCCCGCTAAGGAACCTATAGTCCAAATGCCCGCTAGTTAACCTACATAGTCCAAGTGCCTGGTAGTTAACCTACATATAACAAGGGCCTGCTAGTTGACCTAGATAGTGCTAGTGCCTGCTAGATAACCTAGATAGTCAAAGTGCCCGCTAGTTCACCTAAGTAGTACAAATGTCCCATAGGGATCCTAAATAGGCCAAGTGCCCGCTAGGTAACCTACGTAGTCCAAGTGCCCGTTCGTTAACCTAGATAGTCAATGTGCCCGCTAAGTAACCTAGATAGTCCAAGTGCCTGCTAGGTTACCTACATAGTCTAAGGGCCCGCTAGGTAACCTAGATAGTCCAAGTGCCCGCTAGGTAACCTACATAGTCCAAGTGCCCGCTAGGTAACCTAGAAAGTCAAAGTGCCCGTTAGGTAACCTAGATAGTCAAAGTGCCCGCTAGGTAACCTACATTGTCCAAGTTCCCGCTAGGTAACCTAGATAGTCCAAGTGCCTGTTACCTAACCTAGATAGTCCAAGTGCCCGCTAGGCAACATACATAGTCCAAGTGCCCATTCGTTAACGTAGAAGTCCAAGTGCCCGCTATGTAACCTAGATAGTCCAAGTGCCTGCTAGGGACCCTTCATAATCCAAGTGCCTGCTAGGTACCCTAGATAGTCCAAGTGCCCGCTAGTTAACCTAGATAGTCCAAGTGCCCACTAGGGGATGTACATAGTCCAAGTGCCCGCTAGGTAACCTAGATAGTCCAAGTGCCCGCTAGGTTACCTACATAGTCCAAGGGCCCGCTAGGTAACCTAGATATTCAAAGTGCCCGCTAGGTAACCTAGATAATCCAAGTGACCGCTAGTTAACCTACATAGTCCAAGTGCCCGTTAGGTAACCTAGATTGTCCAAGTGCCCACTAGGTAACCTACATTGTCCAAATTCCCGCTAGGTAACCTAGATAGTCCAAGTGCCTGTTACCTAACCTAGATAGTCCAAGTGCCCGCTAGGCAACACACATAGTCCAAGTGCCCGTTCGTTAACCTAGAAATCCAAGTGCCCGCTATGTAACCTAGACAGTCCAAGTGCCCGCTAGGTTACCTGCATAGTCCAAGTGCCCATTCGTTAACCTAGGTAGTCCAAGTGCCCGCTAGGGAACCTATATAGTCCAAGTGCTATCTAGGTAACCTAGATAGTCCAAGGGCCCGCTAGTTAACCTACATAGTCCAAGGGCTCGATTGTTAACTTTGATAGTCCAAGTGCCCGTTAGTAAATCTAGATCTTCCAAGTGCCCGCTAGTTAACCTAGATCGTCCAAGTACTGGCTAGTTAACCTACATAGTCCAAGGGCCCACTAGTTAACCTAGATCGTCCATGTGTCCTCTAGTTAACCTACATAGTCCAAGTGCGCGCTAGGTAACTTACATAGTGCAAGTGTCCGCTAGTTAACCTACGTAGTCCAAGGGCCCGCTAATTAACCTACATAGTCCAAGTGCCCGGTAGTTAACTTACATAGTTCAAGTGTCCGTAGGGAACATACATAGTCCAAGTGCCCGCTAGGGATCATACATAGTCCAAATGCCCGGTAGGGAACCTACGTAGTCCAAGTGCCCGCTAGGGAATCTACATAGTCTAAGGGCCCGCTAGTTAACCTACATAGTCCAAGTACCCGCTAGTTAACCTAGATCGTCCAAGTGTCTGCTAGTTAACCTACATAGTCCAAGTGCCTGCTAGGTATCCGAGATAGTCCAAGTGCCCACTAGTTAACCTACATAGTCCAAGTTCCCCCTAGTTAACCTATAGAGTCCAAAGGCCCACTAGGTAACCTACATTGTCCTAGTGCCCCCTAGTTAACCTACATTCTCCAAGTGCCCGATAGGGAACCTACATAGTCCAAGTGCCCGCTAAGGAACCTATAGTCCAAATGCCCGCTAGTTAACCTACATAGTCCAAGTGCCCGCTAGTTAACCTACATATTACAAGGGCCCGCTAGTTGACCTAGATAGTCCAAGTGCCTGCTAGTTAACCTAGATAGTCAAAGTGCCCGCTAGTTAACCTAAGTAGTACAAATGTCCGATAGGGATCCTAAATAATTCAAGTGCCCGCTAGGTAACCTACTTAGTCCAAGTGCCCGTCCTTTAACCTAGATAGTCAAAGTGCCCGCTAGGTAACCTAGATAGTCCAAGTGCCTGCTAGGTTACCTACATAGTCCAAGGGCCCGCTAGGTAACCTAGATAGTCCAAGTGCCCGCTAGGTAACCTACATAGTCCAAGTGCCCGCTAGGTAACCTAGATAGTCAAAATGCCCGTTAGGTAACCTAGATAGTCCAAATGCCCGCTAGCTAACCTACATTGTCCAAGTTCCCGCTAGGTAACCTAGATAGTCCAAGTGCCTGTTACCTAACCTAGATAGACCAAGTGCCCGCTAGGCAAGATACATAGTCCAAGTGCCCGTTCGTTAACCTAGAAGTCCAAGTGCCCGCTATGTAACCTGGACCGTCCAAGTGCCCGCTAGGTTACCTGCATAGTCCAAGTGCCCGTTCGTTAACCTAGATAGTCCAAGTGCCCGCTAGGGAACCTATATAGTCCAAGTGCTATCTAGGTAACCTAGATAGTCCAAGGGCCCGCTAGTTAACCTACATAATCCAAGGGCTCGCTTGTTAACTTTGATAATCCAAGTGCCTGTTAGTATACCTAGATCGTCCAAGTGCCCGCTATTTAACCTAGATCGTCCAAGTACTGGCTAGTTATCCTATATAGTCCAAGGGCCCACTAGTTAACCTAGATCGTCCATGTGTCCTCTAGTTAACCTACATAGTCCAAGTGCCCGCTAGGTAACCTACATAGTGCAAGTGTCTGCTAGGTAACCTACATAGTCCAAGTGTCCGCTAGTTAACATAGATAGTCCAAGTGCCCGCTATGGAAGGTACATAGTCAAAGTGCCCGCTAGGTAACCTAGAGAGTGCAATTGTCCGCGAGTTAACCTACATATTCCAAGTGCCTGCTAGGTAACCTATATAGTCCAAGGGCCTGCTAGTTAACCTTCATAGTCCAAGTGTCCGCTAGGGAACCAACATAGTCCAAGTGCCTGCTAGGGAACCAACATAGTCCAAGTGCCCGTTCTGGAACATACATAGTCCAAGTGCCGCTAGTTAATCTACATAGTCCAAGGGCCCTCTAGTTAACCTACATAGTCCAAGTACCCGCTAGTTAACCTAGATAGTCCAAGTGCCCGCTAGTTAACCTACATAGTCCAAGGGCCCGCTATTTAACCTACATAGTCCAAGGGCCCGCTAGTTATCCTACATCGTCCAAGGGCCCGCTAGTTAACCTAGATAGTCCAAGTGCCCGCTAGTTAACCTACATAATCAAAGTGCCCGCTAGGTAACCTAGACAGTACAAGTGAACACTAGGTTACCTACATAGTCCAAGTGCCTGTTCGTTAACCTACATAGTCCAAGTGCCCTCTAGGTAACCTATATAGTCCAAATGCCCGCTAGGGACCCTAATAGTCCAAGTGCCCGCTAGTTAACCTAGATAGTCCAAATGCTCGCTAGTTAACCTACATAGTCCAAGTGCCTGCTACGTAACCTAGACATGTTAAGTGACCACTAGGTTACCTACATAGTCCAAGTGCCCGATAGGGAACCTACATAGTCCAAGGTCCCCCTAGGTAACCTAAAGAGTCCAAAGGCCCGCTAGGTAACCTACATTGTCCTAGTGCCCCCTAGTTAACCTACATTCTCCATGTGCCCGATAGGGAACCTACATAGTACAAGTGCCCACTAAGGAACCTATAGTCCAAATGCCCGCTAGTTAACCTACATAGTCCAAGTGCCCGGTAGTTAACCTACATATAACAAGGGCCTGCTAGTTGACCTAGATAGTGCTAGTGCCTGCTAGATAACCTAGATAGTCAAAGTGCCCGCTAGTTAACCTAAGTAGTACAAATGTCCCATAGGGATCCTAAATAGTCCAAGTGCCCGCTAGGTAACCTACGTAGTCCAAGTGCCCGTTCGTTAACCTAGATAGTCAATGTGCCCGCTAAGTAACCTAGATAGTCCAAGTGCCTGCTAGGTTACCTACATAGTCTAAGGGCCCGCTAGGTAACCTAGATAGTCCAAGTGCCCGCTAGGTAACCTACATAGTCCAAGTGCCCGCTAGGTAACCTAGAAAGTCAAAGTGCCCGTTAGGTAACCTAGATAGTCAAAGTGCCCGCTAGGTAACCTACATTGTCCAAGTTCCCGCTAGGTAACCTAGATAGTCCAAGTGCCTGTTACCTAACCTAGATAGTCCAAGTGCCCGCTAGGCAACATACATAGTCCAAGTGCCCATTCGTTAACGTAGAAGTCCAAGTGCCCGCTATGTAACCTAGATAGTCCAAGTGCCTGCTAGGGACCCTTCATAATCCAAGTGCCTGCTAGGTACCCTAGATAGTCCAAGTGCCCGCTAGTTAACCTAGATAGTCCAAGTGCCCACTAGGGGATGTACATAGTCCAAGTGCCCGCTAGGTAACCTAGATAGTCCAAGTGCCCGCTAGGTTACCTACATAGTCCAAGGGCCCGCTAGGTAACCTAGATATTCAAAGTGCCCGCTAGGTAACCTAGATAGTCCAAGTAACCGCTAGTTAACCTACATAGTCCATGTGCCCGTTAGGTAACCTAGATTGTCCAAGTGCCCACTAGGTAACCTACATTGTCCAAATTCCCGCTAGGTAACCTAGATAGTCCAAGTGCCTGTTACCTAACCTAGATAGTCCAAGTGCCCGCTAGGCAACACACATAGTCCAAGTGCCCGTTCGTTAACCTAGAAATCCAAATGCCCGCTATGTAACCTAGACAGTCCAAGTGCCCGCTAGGTTACCTGCATAGTCCAAGTGCCCATTCGTTAACCTAGGTAGTCCAAGTGCCCGCTAGGGAACCTATATAGTCCAAGTGCTATCTAGGTAACCTAGATAGTCCAAGGGCCCGCTTGTTAACCTACATAGTCCAAGGGCTCGCTTGTTAACTTTGATAATCCAAGTGCCTGTTAGTATACCTAGATCGTCCAAGTGCCCGCTATTTAACCTAGATCGTCCAAGTACTGGCTAGTTATCCTATATAGTCCAAGGGCCCACTAGTTAACCTAGATCGTCCATGTGTCCTCTAGTTAACCTACATAGTCCAAGTGCTCGCTAGGTAACCTACATAGTGCAAGTGTCTGCTAGGTAACCTACATAGTCCAAGTGTCCGCTAGTTAACATAGATAGTCCAAGTGCCCGCTATGGAAGGTACATAGTCAAAGTGCCCGCTAGGTAACCTAGAGAGTGCAATTGTCCGCGAGTTAACCTACATATTCCAAGTGCCTGCTAGGTAACCTAGATAGTCCAAGGGCCTGCTAGTTAACCTTCATAGTCCAAGTGTCCGCTAGGGAACCAACATAGTCCAAGTGCCTGCTAGGGAACCAACATAGTCCAAGTGCCCGTTCTGGAACATACATAGTCCAAGTGCCGCTAGTTAATCTACATAGTCCAAGGGCCCTCTAGTTAACCTACATAGTCCAAGTACCCGCTAGTTAACCTAGATAGTCCAAGTGCCCGTTAGTTAACCTACATAGTCCAAGGGCCCGCTATTTAACCTACATAGTCCAAGGGCCCGCTAGTTATCCTACATCGTCCAAGGGCCCGCTAGTTAACCTAGATAGTCCAAGTGCCCGCTAGTTAACCTACATAATCAAAGTGCCCGCTAGGTAACCTAGACAGTACAAGTGAACACTAGGTTACCTACATAGTCCAAGTGCCTGTTCGTTAACCTACATAGTCCAAGTGCCTGTTCGTTAACCTACATAGTCCAAGTGCCCGCTAGGTAACCTATATAGTCCAAATGCCCGCTAGGGACCCTAATAGTCCAAGTGCCCGCTAGTTAACCTAGATAGTCCAAATGCTCGCTAGTTAACCTACATAGTCCAAGTGCCTGCTACGTAACCTAGACAGTTTAAGTGACCACTAGGTTACCTACATAGTCCAAGTGCCCGATAGGGAACCTACATAGTCCAAGGTCCCCCTAGGTAACCTAAAGAGTCCAAAGGCCCGCTAGGTAACCTACATTGTCCTAGTGCCCCCTAGTTAACCTACATTCTCCAAGTGCCCGATAGGGAACCTACATAGTACAAGTGCCCGCTAAGGAACCTATAGTCCAAATGCCCGCTAGTTAACCTACATAGTCCAAGTGCCCGGTAGTTAACCTACATATAACAAGGGCCTGCTAGTTGACCTAGATAGTGCTAGTGCCTGCTAGATAACCTAGATAGTCAAAGTGCCCGCTAGTTAACCTAAGTAGTACAAATGTCCCATAGGGATCCTAAATAGTCCAAGTGCCCGCTAGGTAACCTACGTAGTCCAAGTGCCCGTTCGTTAACCTAGATAGTCAATGTGCCCGCTAAGTAACCTAGATAGTCCAAGTGCCTGCTAGGTTACCTACATAGTCTAAGGGCCCGCTAGGTAACCTAGATAGTCCAAGTGCCCGCTAGGTTACCTACATAGTCCAAGGGCCCGCTAGGTAACCTAGATATTCAAAGTGCCCGCTAGGTAACCTAGATAGTCCAAGTGACCGCTAGTTAACCTACATAGTCCAAGTGCCCGTTAGGTAACCTAGATTGTCCAAGTGCCCACTAGGTAACCTACATTGTCCAAATTCCCGCTAGGTAACCTAGATAGTCCAAGTGCCTGTTACCTAACCTAGATAGTCCAAGTGCCCGCTAGGCAACACACATAGTCCAAGTGCCCGTTCGTTAACCTAGAAATCCAAGTGCCCGCTATGTAACCTAGACAGTCCAAGTGCCCGCTAGGTTACCTGCATAGTCCAAGTGCCCATTCGTTAACCTAGGTAGTCCAAGTGCCCGCTAGGGAACCTATATAGTCCAAGTGCTATCTAGGTAACCTAGATAGTCCAAGGGCCCGCTAGTTAACCTACATAGTCCAAGGGCTCGATTGTTAACTTTGATAGTCCAAGTGCCCGTTAGTAAATCTAGATCTTCCAAGTGCCCGCTAGTTAACCTAGATCGTCCAAGTACTGGCTAGTTAACCTACATAGTCCAAGGGCCCACTAGTTAACCTAGATCGTCCATGTGTCCTCTAGTTAACCTACATAGTCCAAGTGCGCGCTAGGTAACTTACATAGTGCAAGTGTCCGCTAGTTAACCTACGTAGTCCAAGGGCCCGCTAATTAACCTACATAGTCCAAGTGCCCGGTAGTTAACTTACATAGTTCAAGTGTCCGTAGGGAACATACATAGTCCAAGTGCCCGCTAGGGATCATACATAGTCCAAATGCCCGGTAGGGAACCTACGTAGTCCAAGTGCCCGCTAGGGAATCTACATAGTCTAAGGGCCCGCTAGTTAACCTACATAGTCCAAGTACCCGCTAGTTAACCTAGATCGTCCAAGTGTCTGCTAGTTAACCTACATAGTCCAAGTGCCTGCTAGGTATCCGAGATAGTCCAAGTGCCCACTAGTTAACCTACATAGTCCAAGTTCCCCCTAGTTAACCTATAGAGTCCAAAGGCCCACTAGGTAACCTACATTGTCCTAGTGCCCCCTAGATAACCTACATTCTCCAAGTGCCCGATAGGGAACCTACATAGTCCAAGTGCCCGCTAAGGAACCTATAGTCCAAATGCCCACTAGTTAACCTACATAGTCCAAGTGCCCGCTAGTTAACCTACATATTACAAGGGCCCGCTAGTTGACCTAGATAGTCCAAGTGCCTGCTAGTTAACCTAGATAGTCAAAGTGCCCGCTAGTTAACCTAAGTAGTACAAATGTCCGATAGGGATCCTAAATAATTCAAGTGCCCGCTAGGTAACCTACTTAGTCCAAGTGCCCGTCCTTTAACCTAGATAGTCAAAGTGCCCGCTAGGTAACCTAGATAGTCCAAGTGCCTGCTAGGTTACCTACATAGTCCAAGGGCCCGCTAGGTAACCTAGATAGTCCAAGTGCCCGCTAGGTAACCTACATAGTCCAAGTGCCCGCTAGGTAACCTAGATAGTCAAAATGCCCGTTAGGTAACCTAGATAGTCCAAATGCCCGCTAGCTAACCTACATTGTCCAAGTTCCCGCTAGGTAACCTAGATAGTCCAAGTGCCTGTTACCTAACCTAGATAGACCAAGTGCCCGCTAGGCAAGATACATAGTCCAAGTGCCCGTTCGTTAACCTAGAAGTCCAAGTGCCCGCTATGTAACCTGGACCATCCAAGTGCCCGCTAGGTTACCTGCATAGTCCAAGTGCCCGTTCGTTAACCTAGATAGTCCAAGTGCCCGCTAGGGAACCTATATAGTCCAAGTGCTATCTAGGTAACCTAGATAGTCCAAGGGCCCGCTAGTTAACCTACATAATCCAAGGGCTCGCTTGTTAACTTTGATAATCCAAGTGCCTGTTAGTATACCTAGATCGTCCAAGTGCCCGCTATTTAACCTAGATCGTCCAAGTACTGGCTAGTTATCCTATATAGTCCAAGGGCCCACTAGTTAACCTAGATCGTCCATGTGTCCTCTAGTTAACCTACATAGTCCAAGTGCCCGCTAGGTAACCTACATAGTGCAAGTGTCTGCTAGGTAACCTACATAGTCCAAGTGTCCGCTAGTTAACATAGATAGTCCAAGTGCCCGCTATGGAAGGTACATAGTCAAAGTGCCCGCTAGGTAACCTAGAGAGTGCAATTGTCCGCGAGTTAACCTACATATTCCAAGTGCCTGCTAGGTAACCTAGATAGTCCAAGGGCCTGCTAGTTAACCTTCATAGTCCAAGTGTCCGCTAGGGAACCAACATAGTCCAAGTGCCTGCTAGGGAACCAACATAGTCCAAGTGCCCGTTCTGGAACATACATAGTCCAAGTGCCGCTAGTTAATCTACATAGTCCAAGGGCCCTCTAGTTAACCTACATAGTCCAAGTACCCGCTAGTTAACCTAGATAGTCCAAGTGCCCGCTAGTTAACCTACATAGTCCAAGGGCCCGCTATTTAACCTACATAGTCCAAGGGCCCGCTAGTTATCCTACATCGTCCAAGGGCCCGCTAGTTAACCTAGATAGTCCAAGTGCCCGCTAGTTAACCTACATAATCAAAGTGCCCGCTAGGTAACCTAGACAGTACAAGTGAACACTAGGTTACCTACATAGTCCAAGTGCCTGTTCGTTAACCTACATAGTCCAAGTGCCTGTTCGTTAACCTACATAGTCCAAGTGCCCGCTAGGTAACCTATATAGTCCAAATGCCCGCTAGGGACCCTAATAGTCCAAGTGCCCGCTAGTTAACCTAGATAGTCCAAATGCTCGCTAGTTAACCTACATAGTCCAAGTGCCTGCTACGTAACCTAGACATTTTAAGTGACCACTAGGTTACCTACATAGTCCAAGTGCCCTATAGGGAACCTACATAGTCCAAGGTCCCCCTAGGTAACCTAAAGAGTCCAAAGGCCCGCTAGGTAACCTACATTGTCCTAGTGCCCCCTAGTTAACCTACATTCTCCAAGTGCCCGATAGGGAACCTACATAGTACAAGTGCCCACTAAGGAACCTATAGTCCAAATGCCCGCTAGTTAACCTACATAGTCCAAGTGCCCGGTAGTTAACCTACATATAACAAGGGCCTGCTAGTTGACCTAGATAGTGCTAGTGCCTGCTAGATAACCTAGATAGTCAAAGTGCCCGCTAGTTCACCTAAGTAGTACAAATGTCCCATAGGGATCCTAAATAGTCCAAGTGCCCGCTAGGTAACCTACGTAGTCCAAGTGCCCGTTCGTTAACCTAGATAGTCAATGTGCCCGCTAAGTAACCTAGATAGTCCAAGTGCCTGCTAGGTTACCTACATAGTCTAAGGGCCCGCTAGGTAACCTAGATAGTCCAAGTGCCCGCTAGGTAACCTACATAGTCCAAGTGCCCGCTAGGTAACCTAGAAAGTCAAAGTGCCCGTTAGGTAACCTAGATAGTCAAAGTGCCCGCTAGGTAACCTACATTGTCCAAGTTCCCGCTAGGTAACCTAAATAGTCCAAGTGCCTGTTACCTAACCTAGATAGTCCAAGTGCCCGCTAGGCAACATACATAGTCCAAGTGCCCATTCGTTAACGTAGAAGTCCAAGTGCCCGCTATGTAACCTAGATAGTCCAAGTGCCTGCTAGGGACCCTTCATAATCCAAGTGCCTGCTAGGTACCCTAGATAGTCCAAGTGCCCGCTAGTTAACCTAGATAGTCCAAGTGCCCACTAGGGGATGTACATAGTCCAAGTGCCCGCTAGGTAACCTAGATAGTCCAAGTGCCCGCTAGGTTAACTACATAGTCCAAGGGCCCGCTAGGTAACCTAGATATTCAAAGTGCCCGCTAGGTAACCTAGATAGTCCAAGTGACCGCTAGTTAACCTACATAGTCCATGTGCCCGTTAGGTAACCTAGATTGTCCAAGTGCCCACTAGGTAACCTACATTGTCCAAATTCCCGCTAGGTAACCTAGATAGTCCAAGTGCCTGTTACCTAACCTAGATAGTCCAAGTGCCCGCTAGGCAACACACATAGTCCAAGTGCCCGTTCGTTAACCTAGAAATCCAAGTGCCCGCTATGTAACCTAGACAGTCCAAGTGCCCGCTAGGTTACCTGCATAGTCCAAGTGCCCATTCGTTAACCTAGGTAGTCCAAGTGCCCGCTAGGGAACCTATATAGTCCAAGTGCTATCTAGGTAACCAAGATAGTACAAGGGCCCGCTAGTTAACCTACATAGTCCAAGGGCTCGCTTGTTAACTTTGATAGTCCAAGTGCCCGTTAGTAAATCTAGATTTTCCAAGTGCCCGCTAGTTAACCTAGATCGTCCAAGTACTGGCTAGTTAACCTACATAGTCCAAGGGCCCACTAGTTAACCTAGATCGTCCATGTGTCCTCTAGTTAACCTACATAGTCCAAGTGCGCGCTAGGTAACTTACATAGTGCAAGTGTCCGCTAGTTAACCTACGTAGTCCAAGGGCCCGCTAATTAACCTACATAGTCCAAGTGCCCGGTAGTTAACATACATAGTTCAAGTGTCCGTAGGGAACATACATAGTCCAAGTGCCCGCTAGGGATCATACATAGTCCAAATGCCCGGTAGGGAACCTACATAGTCCAAGTGCCCGCTAGGGAATCTACATAGTCTAAGGGCCCGCTAGTTAACCTACATAGTCCAAGTACCCGCTAGTTAACCTAGATCGTCCAATTGTCTGCTAGTTAACCTACATAGTCCAAGTGCTCGCTAGGGAACCTAGATAGTCCAAGTGCCCGCTCTGGAACCTACATAGTCCAAGTGCCTGCTAGGGAACCAACATAGTCCAAGTGCCCGTTCTGGAACATACATAGTCCAAGTGCCCGCTAGGGAATCTACATAGTCCAAGGGCCCGCTAGTTAACGTAGATAGTCCAAGTGCCGCTAGTTAACCTACATAGTCCAAGTACCCGCTAGTTAACCTAGATAGTCCAAGTGCCCGCTAGTTAACCTACATAGTCCAAGGGCCCGCTAGTTAACCTACATAGTCCAAGGGCCCGCTAGTTAACCTACATCGTTAAAGGGCCCGCTAGTTAACCTAGATAGTCCAAGTGCCCGCTAGTTAACCTACATAGTCCAAGTGCCCGCTAGGTAACCTAGACAGTTCAAGTGAACACTAGGTTACCTACATAGTCCAAGTGCCTGTTCGTTAACCTACATAGTCCAAGTGCCCGCTAGGTAACCTATATAGTTCAAATGCCTGCTAGGGACCCCAATAGTACAAGTGCCCGCTAGTTAACCTAGATAATCCAAGTGCGCGCTAGTTAACCTACATAGTCCAAGTGCCCGCTAGGTAACCTAGACAGTTCAAGTGACCACTAGGTTACCTACATAGTCCAAGTGCCCGATAGGGAACCTACATAGTCCAAGTGCCCCCTAGTTAACATACACAGTCCAAGTACCTGCTAGGAAACGTACATAGTCCAAGTGCCCGCTAGGGAATCTACATAGTCCAAGGGCCCGCTAGTTAACGTAGATCGTCCATGTGTCCTCTAGTTAACCTACATAGTCCAAGTGCCCGCTAGGTAACCTACTTAGTCCAAGTGCCCGTTCTTTAACCTAGATAGTCAAAGTGCCCGCTAGGTAACCTAGATAGTCCAAGTGCCTGCTAGGTTACCTACATAGTCCAAGGGCCCGCTAGGTAACCTAGATAGTCCAAGTGCACGCTAGGTAACCTACATAGTCCAAGTGCCCGCTAGGTAACCTAGATAGTCAAAGTGCCCGTTAGGTAACCTAGATAGCCCAAGTGCCCGCTAGGCAACATACATAGTCCAAGTGCCCATTCGTTAACCTAGAAGTCCAAGTGCCCGCTATGTAACCTAGACAGTCCAAGTGCCCGCTAGGTTACCTGCATAGTCCTAGTGCCCGTGCGTTAACCTAGATAGTCCAAGTGCCCGCTAGGGAACCTATATAGTCCAAGTGCTATCTAGGTAACCTAGATAGTCCAAGGGCCCGCTAGTTAACCTACATATTCCAAGGGTTCGCTTGTTAACTTTGATAGTCCAAGTGCCTGTTAGTATACCTAGATCGTCCAAGTATTGGCTAGTTAACCTACATAGTCCAAGGGCCCACTAGTTAACCTAGATCGTCCATGTGTCCTCTAGTTAACCTACATAGTCCAAGTGCCCGCTAGGTAACCTACATAGTGCAAGTGTCTGCTAGGTAACCTACATAGTCCAAGTGCCCGCTAGTTAACATAGATAGTCCAAGTGCCCGCTATAGAAGGTACATAGTCCAAGTGCCCGCTAGGTAACCTAGAGAGTGCAATTGCCCGCGAGTTAACCTACATAGTCCATGTGCCTGCTAGGTAACCTAGATAGTCCAAGGGCCTGCTAGTTAACCTTCATAATCCAAGTGTCCGCTAGTTAAACTACATAGTCCAAGTGCCCATTCTGGAACATACATAGTCCAAGTGCCCGCTAGGGAATCTACATAGTCCAAGGGCCCGCTAGTTAACGTAGATAGTCGAAGTGCCGCTAGTTAATCTACATTGTCCAAGGGCCCGCTAGTTAACCTACATAGTCCAAGTACCCGCTAGTTAACCTAGATCGTCTAAGTGCCGCTAGTTAATCTACATAGTCCAAGGGCCCGCTAGTTAACCAACATAGTCCAAGGGCCCGCTAGTTAACCTAGATAGTCCAAGTGCCGGTTCGTTAACCTACATAGTCCAAGGGCCCGCTAGGTAATCTATATAGTCCAAATGCCCGCTAGGGACCCTAATAGTCCAAGTGCCCGCTAGTTAACCTAGATAGTCCAAGTCTCGCTAGTTAACCTCCATAGTCCAAGTGCCTGCTACGTAAACTCGACAGTTTAAGTGACCACTAGGTTACCTACATAGTCCAAGTGCCCGATAGGGAACCTACATAGTCCAATTTCCCCCTAGGTAACCTATAGAGTCCAAAGGCCCGCTAGGTAACCTACATTGTCCTAGTGCCCCCTAGTTAACCTACATTCTCCAAGTGCCCGATAGGGAACCTACATAGTCCAAGTGCCCGCTAAGGAACCTATAGTCCAAATGCCCGCTAGTTAACCTACATAGTCCAAGTGCCCGCTAGTTAACCTACATATAACAAGGGCCCGCTAGTTGACCTAGATAGTGCTAGTGCCTGCTAGATAACCTAGATAGTCAAAGTGCCCGCTAGTTAACCTAAGTAGTACAAATGTCCCATAGGGATCCTAAATAGTCCAAGTGCCCGCTAGGTAACCTAGATAGTCCAAGTGCCTGCTAGTTTACCTACATAGTCCAAGGGCCCGCTAGGTAACCTAGATAGTCCAAGAGCCCGCTAGGTAACCTACATAGTCCAAGTACCCGCTAGTTAACCTAAATCGTCCAAGTGTCTGCTAGTTAACCTACATAGTCCAAGTGCTCGCTAGGGAACCTAGATAGTCCAAGTGCCCGCTCTGGAACCTACATAGTCCAAGTGCCTGCTAGGGAACCAACATAGTCCAAGTGCCCGTTCTGGAACATACATAGTCCAAGGGCCCGCTGGTTAACCTATATAGTCCAAGTGCCGCTAGTTAATCTACATTGTCCAAGGGCCCGCTAGTTAACCAACATAGTCCAAGGGCCCGCTAGTTAACCTACATCGTCCAAGGGCCCGCTATTTAACCTAGATAGTCCAAGTGCCCGCTAGTTAACCTACATAGTCCAAGTGCCCGCTAGGGAACCTAGACAGTTCAAGTGAACACTAGGTTACCTACATAGTCCAAGTGCCGGTTCGTTAACCTACATAGTCCAAGTGCCCGCTAGGTAACCTATATAGTCCAAATGCCCGCTAGGGACCCTAATAGTCCAAGTGCTCGCTAGTTAACCTACATAGTCCAAGTGCCTGCTACGTAACCTCGACAGTGTAAGTGACCACTAGTTTACCTACATAGTCCAAGTGCCCGATAGGGAACCTACATAGTCCAATTTCCCCCTAGGTAACCTATAGAGTCCAAAGGCCCGCTAGTTAACCTACATAGTCCAAGTGCCCGATAGGGAACCTACATAGTCCAAGTGCCCGCTAAGGAACCTATAGTCCAAATGCCCGCTAGTTAACCTACATAGTCCAAGTGCCCGCTAGTTAACCTACATATTACAAGGGCCCGCTAGTTGACCTAGATAGTCCTAGTGCCTGCTAGATAACCTAGATAGTCAAAGTGCCCACTAGTTAACCTAAGTAGTACAAATGTCCCATAGGGATCCTAAATAGTCCAAGTGCCCGCTAGGTAACCTACTTAGTCCAAGTGCCCGTTCTTTAACCTAGATAGTCAAAGTGCCCGCTAGGTAACCTAGATATTCCAAGTGCCTGCTAGGTTACCTACATAGTCCAAGGGCCCGCTAGGTAACCTAGATAGTCCAAGTGCCCGCTAGGTAACCTACATAGTCCAAGTGCCCGCTAGGTAACCTACATAGTCAAAGTGCCCGTTAGGTAACCTAGATAGTCCAAGTGCCCGCTAGGTAACCTACATTGTCCAAGTTCCCGCTAGGTAACCTAGATAGTCCATGTGCCTGTTACCTAACCTAGATAGCCTAAGTGCCCGCTAGGCAACATACATAGTCCAAGTGCAGGTTCGTTAACCTAGAAGTCCAAGTGCCCGCTATGTAACCTAGACAGTCCAAGTGCCCGCTAGGTTACCTGCATAGTCCAAGTGCCCGTGCGTTAACCTAGATAGTCCAAGTGCCCGCTAGGGAACCTATATAGTCCAAGTGCTATCTAGGTAACCTAGATAGTCCAAGGGCCCGCTAGTTAACCTACATAGTCCAAGGGCTCGCTTGTTAACTTTGATAGTCCAAGTGCCTGTTAGTATACCTAGATCGTCCAAGTATTGGCTAGTTAACCTACATAGTCCAAGGGCCCACTAGTTAACCTAGATCGTCCATGTGTCCTCTAGTTAACCTACATAGTCCAAGTGCCCGCTAGGTAACCTACATAGTGCAAGTGTCTGCTAGGTAACCTACATAGTCCAAGGGCGCGCTAGTTAACATAGATAGTCCAAGTGCCCGCTATGGAAGGTACATAGTCCAAGTGCCCGCTAGGTAACCTAGAGAGTGCAATTGCCCGCAAGTTAACCTACATAGTCCAAGTGCCTGCTAGGTAACCTAGATAGTCCAAGGGTCTGCTAGTTAACCTTCATAGTCCAAGTGTCCGCTAGTTAACCTACATAGTCCAAGTGCCCGCTAGTTAACCTAGATAGTCCAAGTGCCCGCTAGGGACCCTTCATAATCCAAGTGCCTGCTAGGTAACCTAGATAGTCCAACTGCCCGTTAGTTAACCTAGATTGTCCTAGTGCCCCTTAGTTAACCTAGATAGTCCAAGTGCCCACTAGGGGATGTACATAGTCCAAGTGCCCACTAGGTAACCTAGATAGTCCACGTGCCCGCTAGGTTACCTACATAGTCCAAGGGCCCGCTAGGTAACCTAGATAGTCAAAGTGCCCGCTAGGTAACCTAGATAGTCCAAGTGACCGCTAGTTAACCTACATAGTCCAAGTGCCCGCTAGGTAACCTAGATAGTCAAAGTGCCCGTTAGGTAACCTAGATTGTCCAAGTGCCCACTAGGTAAACTACATTGTCCAAGTTCCCGCTAGGTAACCTAGATAGTCCAAGTGCCTGTTACCTAACCGAGATAGTCCAAGTGCCCGCTAGGCAACATACATAGTCCAAGTGCCCGTTGGTTAACCTAGAAGTGCAAGTGCCCGCTATGTAACCTAGACAGTCTAAGTGCCCGCTAGGGTACCTGCATAGTCCAAGTGTCCATTCGTTAACCTAGATTGTCCAAGGGCCCACTAGTTAACCTACATAGTCCAAGGGCTCGCTTGTTAACTTTGATAGTCCAAGTGCCCGTTAGTAAACCTAGATCGTCCAAGTGCCCGCTATTTAACCTAGATCGTCCAAGTACTGGCTAGTTAACCTACATAGTCCAAGGGCCCACTAGTTAACCTAGATTGTCCATGTGTCCTCTAGTTAACCTACATAGTCCAAGTGCCCGCTAGGTAACTTACATAGTGCAAGTGTCCGCTAGTTAACCTACGTAGTCCAAGGGCCCGGTAGTTAACTTACATAGTTCAAGTGTCCGTAGGGAACATACATAATCCAAGTGCCCGCTAGGGATCATACATAGTCCAAATGCCCTGTAGGGAACCTACGTAGTCCAAGTGCCCGCTAGGGAAGCTACATAGTCTAAGGGCCCGGTAGTTAACCTAGATAGTCCAAGGGCCCGCTAGTTAACCTACATAGTCCAAGTACCCGCTAGTTAACCTAGATCGTCCAAGTGTCCGCTAGTTAACCTACATAGTCCAAGTGCTTGCTAGGGAACCTAGATAGTCCAAGTGCCCGCTCTGGAACCTACATAGTCCAAGTGCCTGCTAGGGAACCAACATAGTCCAAGTGCCCGTTCTGGAACATATATACTCCATGTGCCCGCTAGGGAATCTACATAGTCCAAGGGCCCGCTAGTTAACGTAGATAGTCCAAGTGCCGCTAGTTAATCTACATAGTCCAAGGGCCCTCTAGTTAACCTACATAGTCCAAGTACCCGCTAGTTAAGCTAGATAGTCCAAGTGCCCGCTAGTTAACCTACATAGTCCAAGGGCTCGCTAGTTAACCTACATCATCCAGGGCCCGCTAGTTAACCTAGATAGTCCAAGTGCCCGCTAGTTAACCTACATAGCCCAAGGGCCCGCTAGTTAACCTACATAGTCCAAGGGCCCGCTAGTTAACCTACATCGTCCAAGGGCCCGCTAGTTAACCTAGATAGTCCAAGTGCCCGCTAGTTAACCTACATAGTCCAAGTGCGCGCTAGGTAACCTAGACAGTTCAAGTGAACACTAGGTTACCTACATAGTCCAAGTGCCTGTTCGTTAACCTACATACTCCAAGTGCCCGCTAGGTAACCTATATAGTCCAAATGCCCGCTAGGGACCCTAATATTCCAAGTGCCCGCTAGTTAACCTAGATAGTCAAAGTGCGCGCTAGTTAACCTACATAGTCCAAGTGCCCGCTAGGTAACCTAGAGGGTTCAAGTGACCACTAGGTTTCCTACATAGTCCAAGTTCCCGATAGGGAACCTACATATTCCAAGTGCCCCCTGGTTAACATAGACAGTCCAAGTACCCGCTAGGAAACGTACATAGTCCAAGTGCCCGCTAGGGAATCTACATAGTCCAAGGGCCCGCTAGTTAACCTATATAGTCCAAGTGCCGCTAGTTAATCTACATTGTCCAAGGGCCCGCTAGTTAACCAACATAGTCCAAGGGCCCGCTAGTTAACCTACATCGTCCAAGGGCCCGCTATTTAACCTAGATAGTCCAAGTGCCCGCTAGTTAACCTACATAGTCCAAGTGCCCGCTAGGGAACCTAGACAGTTCAAGTGAACACTAGGTTACCTACATAGTCCAAGTGCCGGTTCGTTAACCTACATAGTCCAAGTGCCCGCTAGGTAACCTATATAGTCCAAATGCCCGCTAGGGACCCTAATAGTCCAAGTGCTCACTAGTTAACCTACATAGTCCAAGTGCCTGCTACGTAACCTCGACAGTGTAAGTGACCACTAGTTTACCTACATAGTCCAAGTGCCCGATAGGGAACCTACATAGTCCAATTTCCCCCTAGGTAACCTATAGAGTCCAAAGGCCCGCTAGGTAACCTACATTGTCCTAGTGCCCCCTAGTTAACCTACATTCTCCAAGTGCCCGATAGGGAACCTACATAGTACAAGTGCCCGCTAAGGAACCTATACTCCAAATGCCCGCTAGTTAACCTACATATTACAAGGGCCCGCTAGTTGACCTAGATAGTCCAGGTGCCTGCTAGATAACCTAGATAGTCAAAGTGCCCGCTAGTTAACCTAAGTAGTACAAATGTCCCATAGGGATCCTAAATAGTCCAAGTGCCCGCTAGGTAACCTACTTAGTCCAAGTGCCCGTTCTTTAACCTAGATAGTCAAAGTGCCCGCTAGGTAACCTAGATAGTCCAAGTGCCTGCTAGGTTACCTACATAGTCCAAGGGCCCGCTAGGTAACCTAGATAGTCCAAGTGCCCGCTAGGTAACCTACATAGTCCAAGTGCCCGCTAGGTAACCTAGATAGTCCAAGTGCCCGCTAGTTAACCTACATAGTCCAAGGGCACGCTAGTTAACCTATATAGTCCAAGGGCCCGCTAGTTAACCTACATCGTCCAAAGGCCCGCTAGTTAACCTAGATAGTCCAAGTGCCCGCTAGTTAACCTACATAGTCCATGTGCGCGCTAGGTAACCTAGACAGTTCAAGTGAACACTAGGTTACCTACATAGTCCAAGTGCCTGTTCGTTAACCTACATAGTCCATGTGCCCGCTAGGTAACCTATATAGTCCAAATGCCCGCTAGGGACCCTAATAGTCCAAGTGCCCGCTAGTTAACCTAGATAGCCCAAGTGCGCGCTAGTTAACCTACATAGTCCAAGTGCCCGCTAGGTAACCTAGAGATTTCAAGTGACCACTAGGTTACCTACATAGTCCAAGTGCCCGATAGGGAACCTACATCGTCCAAGTGCCCTCTAGTTAACATAGACAGTCCAAGTACCCGCTAGGAAACCTACATAGTCCAAGTGCCCGCTAGGGAACCTACATAGTCCAAGGGCCCGCTAGTTAACGTAGATAGTCCAAGTGCCGCTAGTTAATCTACATTGTCCAAGGGCCCGCTAGTTAACCAACATAGTCCAAGGGCCCGCTAGTTAACCTTCATCGTCCAAGGGCCCGCTAGTTAACCTAGATAGTCCAAGTGCCCGCTAGTTAACCTATATAGTACAAGTGCCCGCTAGGGAACCTAGACAGTTCAAGTGAACAATAGGTTACCTACATAGTCCAAGTGCCGGTTCGTTAACCTACATAGTCCAAGTGCCCGCTAGGTAACCTATATAGTCCAAATGCCCGCTAGGGACCCTAATAGTCCAAGTGCCCGCTAGTTAACCTAAATAGTCCAAGTGCTCGCTAGTTAACCTACATAGTCCAAGTGCCTGCTACGTAACCTCGACAGTTTAAGTGACCACTAGGTTACCTACATAGTCCAAGTGCCCGATAGGGAACCTATATAGTCCAATTTCCCCCTAGGTAACCTATAGAGTCCAAAGGCCCGCTAGGTAACCTACATTGTCCTAGTGCCCCCTAGTTAACCTACATTCTCCAAGTGCCCGATAGGGAACCTACATAGTCCAAGTGCCCGCTAAGGAACCTATAGTCCAAATGCCCGCTAGTTAACCTACATAGTCCAAGTGCCCGCTAGTTAACCTACATATTACAAGGGCCCGCTAGTTGACCTAGATAGTCCAAGTGCCTGCTAGATAACCTAGATAGTCAAAGTGCCCGCTAGTTAACCTAAGTAGTACAAATGTCCCATAGGGATCCTAAATAGTCCAAGTGCCCGCTAGGTAACCTACTTAGTCCAAGTGCCCGTTCTTTAACCTAGATAGTCAAAGTGCCCGCTAGGTAACCTAGATAGTCCAAGTGCCTGCTAGGTTACCTACATAGTCCAAGGGCCCGCTAGGTAACCTAGATAGTCCAAGTGCACGCTAGGTAACCTACATAGTCCAAGTGCCCGCTAGGTAACCTAGATAGTCAAAGTGCCCGTTAGGTAACCTAGATAGCCCAAGTGCCCGCTAGGCAACATACATAGTCCAAGTGCCCATTCGTTAACCTAGAAGTCCAAGTGCCCGCTATGTAACCTAGACAGTCCAAGTGCCCGCTAGGTTACCTGCATAGTCCTAGTGCCCGTGCGTTAACCTAGATAGTCCAAGTGCCCGCTAGGGAACCTATATAGTCCAAGTGCTATCTAGGTAACCTAGATAGTCCAAGGGCCCGCTAGTTAACCTACATAGTCCAAGGGTTCGCTTGTTAACTTTGATAGTCCAAATGCCTGTTAGTATACCTAGATCGTCCAAGTATTGGCTAGTTAACCTACATAGTCCAAGGGCCCACTAGTTAACCTAGATCGTCCATGTGTCCTCTAGTTAACCTACATAGTCCAAGTGCCCGCTAGGTAACCTACATAGTGCAAGTGTCTGCTAGGTAACCTACATAGTCCAAGTGCCCGCTAGTTAACATAGATAGTCCAAGTGCCCGCTATAGAAGGTACATAGTCCAAGTGCCCGCTAGGTAACCTAGAGAGTGCAATTGCCCGCGAGTTAACCTACATAGTCCATGTGCCTGCTAGGTAACCTAGATAGTCCAAGGGCCTGCTAGTTAACCTTCATAATCCAAGTGTCCGCTAGTTAAACTACATAGTCCAAGTGCCCATTCTGGAACATACATAGTCCAAGTGCCCGCTAGGGAATCTACATAGTCCAAGGGCCCGCTAGTTAACGTAGATAGTCGAAGTGCCGCTAGTTAATCTACATTGTCCAAGGGCCCGCTAGTTAACCTACATAGTCCAAGTACCCGCTAGTTAACCTAGATCGTCTAAGTGCCGCTAGTTAATCTACATAGTCCAAGGGCCCGCTAGTTAACCAACATAGTCCAAGGGCCCGCTAGTTAACCTAGATAGTCCAAGTGCCGGTTCGTTAACCTACATAGTCCAAGGGCCCGCTAGGTAATCTATATAGTCCAAATGCCCGCTAGGGACCCTAATAGTCCAAGTGCCCGCTAGTTAACCTAGATAGTCCAAGTCTCGCTAGTTAACCTCCATAGTCCAAGTGCCTGCTACGTAAACTCGACAGTTTAAGTGACCACTAGGTTACCTACATAGTCCAAGTGCCCGATAGGGAACCTACATAGTCCAATTTCCCCCTAGGTAACCTATAGAGTCCAAAGACCCGCTAGGTAACCTACATTGTCCTAGTGCCCCCTAGTTAACCTACATTCTCCAAGTGCCCGATAGGGAACCTACATAGTCCAAGTGCCCGCTAAGGAACCTATAGTCCAAATGCCCGCTAGTTAACCTACATAGTCCAAGTGCCCACTAGTTAACTTACAAATAACAAGGGCACGCTAGTTGACCTAGATAGTGCTAGTGCCTGCTAGATAACCTAGATAGTCAAAGTGCCCGCTAGTTAACCTAAGTAGTACAAATGTCCCATAGGGTTCCTAAATAGTCCAAGTGCCCGCTAGGTAACCTAGATAGTCCAAGTGACTGCTAGTTTACCTACATAGTCCAAGGGCCCGCTAGGTAACCTAGATAGTCCAAGTTCCCGCTAGGTAAGCTACATAGTCCAAGTACCCGCTAGTTAACCTAGATCGTCCAAGTGTCTGCTAGTTAACCTACATAGTCCAAGTGCTCGCTAGGGAACCTAGATAGTCCAAGTGCCCGCTCTGGAACCTACATGGTCCAAGTGCCTGCTAGGGAACCAACATAGTCCAAGTGCCCGTTCTGGAACATACATAGTCCAAGTGCCCGCTAGGGAATCTACATAGTCCAAGGGCCCGCTAGTTAACGTAGATAATCCAAGTGCCGCTAGTTAATCTACATAGTCCAAGGGCCCTCTAGTTAACCTACATAGTCCAAGTACCCGCTAGTTAAGCTAGATAGTCCAAGTGCCCGCTAGTTAACCTACATAGTCCAAGGGCCCGCTAGTTAACCTACATCGTCCAAGGGCCCGCTAGTTAACCTAGATAGTCCAAGTGCCCGCTAGTTAACCTACATAGTCCAAGTGCGCGCTAGGTAACCTAGACAGTTCAAGTGAACACTAGGTTACCTACATAGTCCAAGAGCCTGTTCGTTAACCTACATACTCCAAGTGCCCGCTAGGTAACCTATATAGTCCAAATGCCCGCTAGGGACCCTAATATTCCAAGTGCCCGCTAGTTAACCTAGATAGTCAAAGTGCGCGCTAGTTAACCTACATAGTCCAAGTGCCCGCTAGGTAACCTAGAGGGTTCAAGTGACCACTAGGTTTCCTACATAGTCCAAGTGCCCGATAGGGAACCTACATATTCCAAGTGCCCCTGGTTAACATAGACAGTCCAAGTACCCGCTAGGAAACGTACATAGTCCAAGTGCCCGCTAGGGAATCTACATAGTCCAAGGGCCCGCTAGTTAACCTATATAGTCCAAGTGCCGCTAGTTAATCTACATTGTCCAAGGGCCCGCTAGTTAACCAACATAGTCCAAGGGCCCGCTAGTTAACCTACATCGTCCAAGGGCCCGCTATTTAACCTAGATAGTCCAAGTGCCCGCTAGTTAACCTACATAGTCCAAGTGCCCGCTAGGGAACCTAGACAGTTCAAGTGAACACTAGGTTACCTACATAGTCCAAGTGCCGGTTCGTTAACCTACATAGTCCAAGTGCCCGCTAGGTAACCTATATAGTCCAAATGCCCGCTAGGGACCCTAATAGTCCAAGTGCTCGCTAGTTAACCTACATAGTCCAAGTGCCTGCTACGTAACCTCGACAGTGTAAGTGACCACTAGTTTACCTACATAGTCCAAGTGCCCGATAGGGAACCTACATAGTCCAATTTCCCCCTAGGTAACCTATAGAGTCCAAAGGCCCGCTAGGTAACCTACATTGTCCTAGTGCCCCCTAGTTAACCTACATTCTCCAAGTGCCCGATAGGGAACCTACATAGTCCAAGTGCCCGCTAAGGAACCTATAGTCCAAATGCCCGCTAGTTAACCTACATAGTCCAAGTGCCCGCTAGTTAACCTACATATTACAAGGGCCCGCTAGTTGACCTAGATAGTCCTAGTGCCTGCTAGATAACCTAGATAGTCAAAGTGCCCGCTAGTTAACCTAAGTAGTACAAATGTCCCATAGGGATCCTAAATAGTCCAAGTGCCCGCTAGGTAACCTACTTAGTCCAAGTGCCCGTTCTTTAACCTAGATAGTCAAAGTGCCCGCTAGGTAACCTAGATATTCCAAGTGCCTGCTAGGTTACCTACATAGTCCAAGGGCCCGCTAGGTAACCTAGATAGTCCAAGTGCCCGCTAGGTAACCTACATAGTCCAAGTGCCCGCTAGGTAACCTAGATAGTCAAAGTGCCCGTTAGGTAACCTAGATAGTCCAAGTGCCCGCTAGGTAACCTACATTGTCCAAGTTCCCGCTAGGTAACCTAGATAGTCCATGTGCCTGTTACCTAACCTAGATAGCCTAAGTGCCCGCTAGGCAACATACATAGTCCAAGTGCAGGTTCGTTAACCTAGAAGTCCAAGTGCCCGCTATGTAACCTAGACAGTCCAAGTGCCCGCTAGGTTACCTGCATAGTCCAAGTGCCCGTGCGTTAACCTAGATAGTCCAAGTGCCCGCTAGGGAACCTATATAGTCCAAGTGCTATCTAGGTAACCTAGATAGTCCAAGGGCCCGCTAGTTAACCTACATAGTCCAAGGGCTCGCTTGTTAACTTTGATAGTCCAAGTGCCTGTTAGTATACCTAGATCGTCCAAGTATTGGCTAGTTAACCTACATAGTCCAAGGGCCCACTAGTTAACCTAGATCGTCCATGTGTCCTCTAGTTAACCTACATAGTCCAAGTGCCCGCTAGGTAACCTACATAGTGCAAGTGTCTGCTAGGTAACCTACATAGTCCAAGGGCGCGCTAGTTAACATAGATAGTCCAAGTGCCCGCTATGGAAGGTACATAGTCCAAGTGCCCGCTAGGTAACCTAGAGAGTGCAATTGCCCGCAAGTTAACCTACATAGTCCAAGTGCCTGCTAGGTAACCTAGATAGTCCAAGGGCCTGCTAGTTAACCTTCATAGTCCAAGTGTCCGCTAGTTAACCTACATAGTCCAAGTGCCCGCTAGTTAACCTAGATAGTCCAAGTGCCCGCTAGGGACCCTTCATAATCCAAGTGCCTGCTAGGTAACCTAGATAGTCCAACTGCCCGTTAGTTAACCTAGATTGTCCTAGTGCCCCTTAGTTAACCTAGATAGTCCAAGTGCCCACTAGGGGATGTACATAGTCCAAGTGCCCACTAGGTAACCTAGATAGTCCACGTGCCCGCTAGGTTACCTACATAGTCCAAGGGCCCGCTAGGTAACCTAGATAGTCAAAGTGCCCGCTAGGTAACCTAGATAGTCCAAGTGACCGCTAGTTAACCTACATAGTCCAAGTGCCCGCTAGGTAACCTAGATAGTCAAAGTGCCCGTTAGGTAACCTAGATTGTCCAAGTGCCCACTAGGTAAACTACATTGTCCAAGTTCCCGCTAGGTAACCTAGATAGTCCAAGTGCCTGTTACCTAACCGAGATAGTCCAAGTGCCCGCTAGGCAACATACATAGTCCAAGTGCCCGTTGGTTAACCTAGAAGTGCAAGTGCCCGCTATGTAACCTAGACAGTCTAAGTGCCCGCTAGGGTACCTGCATAGTCCAAGTGTCCATTCGTTAACCTAGATTGTCCAAGGGCCCACTAGTTAACCTACATAGTCCAAGGGCTCGCTTGTTAACTTTGATAGTCCAAGTGCCCGTTAGTAAACCTAGATCGTCCAAGTGCCCGCTATTTAACCTAGATCGTCCAAGTACTGGCTAGTTAACCTACATAGTCCAAGGGCCCACTAGTTAACCTAGATTGTCCATGTGTCCTCTAGTTAACCTACATAGTCCAAGTGCCCGCTAGGTAACTTACATAGTGCAAGTGTCCGCTAGTTAACCTACGTAGTCCAAGGGCCCGGTAGTTAACTTACATAGTTCAAGTGTCCGTAGGGAACATACATAATCCAAGTGCCCGCTAGGGATCATACATAGTCCAAATGCCCTGTAGGGAACCTACGTAGTCCAAGTGCCCGCTAGGGAAGCTACATAGTCTAAGGGCCCGGTAGTTAACCTAGATAGTCCAAGGGCCCGCTAGTTAACCTACATAGTCCAAGTACCCGCTAGTTAACCTAGATCGTCCAAGTGTCCGCTAGTTAACCTACATAGTCCAAGTGCTTGCTAGGGAACCTAGATAGTCCAAGTGCCCGCTCTGGAACCTACATAGTCCAAGTGCCTGCTAGGGAACCAAAATAGTCCAAGTGCCCGTTCTGGAACATATATACTCCATGTGCCCGCTAGGGAATCTACATAGTCCAAGGGCCCGCTAGTTAACGTAGATAGTCCAAGTGCCGCTAGTTAATCTACATAGTCCAAGGGCCCTCTAGTTAACCTACATAGTCCAAGTACCCGCTAGTTAAGCTAGATAGTCCAAGTGCCCGCTAGTTAACCTACATAGTCCAAGGGCTCGCTAGTTAACCTACATCATCCAGGGCCCGCTAGTTAACCTAGATAGTCCAAGTGCCCGCTAGTTAACCTACATAGCCCAAGGGCCCGCTAGTTAACCTACATAGTCCAAGGGCCCGCTAGTTAACCTACATCGTCCAAGGGCCCGCTAGTTAACCTAGATAGTCCAAGTGCCCGCTAGTTAACCTACATAGTCCAAGTGCGCGCTAGGTAACCTAGACAGTTCAAGTGAACACTAGGTTACCTACATAGTCCAAGTGCCTGTTCGTTAACCTACATAGTCCAAGTGCCCGCTAGGTAACCTATATAGTCCAAATGCCCGCTAGGGACCCTAATATTCCAAGTGCCCGCTAGTTAACCTAGATAGTCAAAGTGCGCGCTAGTTAACCTACATAGTCCAAGTGCCCGCTAGGTAACCTAGAGGGTTCAAGTGACCACTAGGTTTCCTACATAGTCCAAGTTCCCGATAGGGAACCTACATATTCCAAGTGCCCCCTGGTTAACATAGACAGTCCAAGTACCCGCTAGGAAACGTACATAGTCCAAGTGCCCGCTAGGGAATCTACATAGTCCAAGGGCCCGCTAGTTAACCTATATAGTCCAAGTGCCGCTAGTTAATCTACATTGTCCAAGGGCCCGCTAGTTAACCAACATAGTCCAAGGGCCCGCTAGTTAACCTACATCGTCCAAGGGCCCGCTATTTAACCTAGATAGTCCAAGTGCCCGCTAGTTAACCTACATAGTCCAAGTGCCCGCTAGGGAACCTAGACAGTTCAAGTGAACACTAGGTTACCTACATAGTCCAAGTGCCGGTTCGTTAACCTACATAGTCCAAGTGCCCGCTAGGTAACCTATATAGTCCAAATGCCCGCTAGGGACCCTAATAGTCCAAGTGCTCACTAGTTAACCTACATAGTCCAAGTGCCTGCTACGTAACCTCGACAGTGTAAGTGACCACTAGTTTACCTACATAGTCCAAGTGCCCGATAGGGAACCTACATAGTCCAATTTCCCCCTAGGTAACCTATAGAGTCCAAAGGCCCGCTAGGTAACCTACATAGTCCTAGTGCCCCCTAGTTAACCTACATTCTCCAAGTGCCCGATAGGGAACCTACATAGTACAAGTGCCCGCTAAGGAACCTATACTCCAAATGCCCGCTAGTTAACCTACATATTACAAGGGCCCGCTAGTTGACCTAGATAGTCCTAGTGCCTGCTAGATAACCTAGATAGTCAAAGTGCCCGCTAGTTAACCTAAGTAGTACAAATGTCCCATAGGGATCCTAAATAGTCCAAGTGCCCGCTAGGTAACCTACTTAGTCCAAGTGCCCGTTCTTTAACCTAGATAGTCAAAGTGCCCGCTAGGTAACCTAGATAGTCCAAGTGCCTGCTAGGTTACCTACATAGTCCAAGGGCCCGCTAGGTAACCTAGATAGTCCAAGTGCCCGCTAGGTAACCTACATAGTCCAAGTGCCCGCTAGGTAACCTAGATAGTCAAAGTGCCCGTTAGGTAACCTAGGTAGTCCAAGTGCCCGCTAGGTAACCTACATTGTCCAAGTTCCCGCTAGGTAACCTAGATAGTCCATGTGCCTGTTACCTAACCTAGATAGCCTAAGTGCCCGCTAGGCAACATACATAGTCCAAGTGCAGGTTCGTTAACCTAGAAGTCCAAGTGCCCGCTATGTAACCTAGACAGTCCAAGTGCCCGCTAGGTTACCTGCATAGTCCAAGTGCCCGTGCGTTAACCTAGATAGTCCAAGTGCCCGCTAGGGAACCTATATAGTCCAAGTGCTATCTAGGTAACCTAGATAGTCCAAGGGCCCGCTAGTTAACCTACATAGTCCAAGGGCTCGCTTGTTAACTTTGATAGTCCAAGTGCCTGTTAGTATACCTAGATCGTCCAAGTATTGGCTAGTTAACCTACATAGTCCAAGGGCCCACTAGTTAACCTAGATCGTCCATGTGTCCTCTAGTTAGCCTACATAGTCCAAGTGCCCGCTAGGTAACCTACATAGTGCAAGTGTCTGCTAGGTAACCTACATAGTCCAAGGGCGCGCTAGTTAACATAGATAGTCCAAGTGCCCGCTATGGAAGGTACATAGTCCAAGTGCCCGCTAGGTAACCTAGAGAGTGCAATTGCCCGCAAGTTAACCTACATAGTCCAAGTGCCTGCTAGGTAACCTAGATAGTCCAAGGGCCTGCTAGTTAACCTTCATAGTCCAAGTGTCCGCTAGTTAACCTAGATAGTCCAAGTGCCCGCTAGGGACCCTTCATAATCCAAGTGCCTGCTAGGTAACCTAGATAGTCCAACTGCCCGTTAGTTAACCTAGATTGTCCTAGTGCCCCTTAGTTAACCTAGATAGTCCAAGTGCCCACTAGGGGATGTACATAGTCCAAGTGCCCGCTAGGTAACCTAGATAGTCCACGTGCCCGCTAGGTTACCTACATAGTCCAAGGGCCCGCTAGGTAACCTAGATAGTCAAAGTGCCCGCTAGGTAACCTAGATAGTCCAAGTGACCGCTAGTTAACCTACATAGTCCAAGTGCCCGCTAGGTAACCTAGATAGTCAAAGTGCCCGTTAGGTAACCTAGATTGTCCAAGTGCCCACTAGGTAAACTACATTGTCAAAGTTCCCGCTAGGTAACCTAGATAGTCCAAGTGCCTGTTACCTAACCGAGATAGTCCAAGTGCCCGCTAGGCAACATACATAGTCCAAGTGCCCGTTGGTTAACCTAGAAGTGCAAGTGCCCGCTATGTAACCTAGACAGTCTAAGTGCCCGCTAGGGTACCTGCATAGTCCAAGTGTCCATTCGTTAACCTAGATTGTCCAAGGGCCCGCTAGTTAACCTACATAGTCCAAGGGCTCGCTTGTTAACTTTGATAGTCCAAGTGCCCGTTAGTAAACCTAGATCGTCCAAGTGCCCGCTATTTAACCTAGATCGTCCAAGTACTGGCTAGTTAACCTACATAGTCCAAGGGCCCACTAGTTAACCTAGATTGTCCATGTGTCCTCTAGTTAACCTACATAGTCCAAGTGCCCGCTAGGTAACTTACATAGTGCAAGTGTCCGCTAGTTAACCTACGTAGTCCAAGGGCCCGGTAGTTAACTTACATAGTTCAAGTGTCCGTAGGGAACATACATAATCCAAGTGCCCGCTAGGGATCATACATAGTCCAAATGCCCTGTAGGGAACCTACGTAGTCCAAGTGCCCGCTAGGGAAGCTACATAGTCTAAGGGCCCGGTAGTTAACCTAGATAGTCCAAGGGCCCGCTAGTTAACCTACATAGTCCAAGTACCCGCTAGTTAACCTAGATCGTCCAAGTGTCCGCTAGTTAACCTACATAGTCCAAGTGCTTGCTAGGGAACCTAGATAGTCCAAGTGCCCGCTCTGGAACCTACATAGTCCAAGTGCCTGCTAGGGAACCAACATAGTCCAAGTGCCCGTTCTGGAACATATATACTCCATGTGCCCGCTAGGGAATCTACATAGTCCAAGGGCCCGCTAGTTAACGTAGATAGTCCAAGTGCCGCTAGTTAATCTACATAGTCCAAGGGCCCTCTAGTTAACCTACATAGTCCAAGTACCCGCTAGTTAAGCTAGATAGTCCAAGTGCCCGCTAGTTAACCTACATAGTCCAAGGGCTCGCTAGTTAACCTACATCATCCAGGGCCCGCTAGTTAACCTAGATAGTCCAAGTGCCCGCTAGTTAACCTACATAGTCCAAGTGCCCGCTAGGTAGCCTAGACAGTTCAAGTGAACACTAGGTTACCTACATAGTCCAAGTGCCTGTTCATTAACCTACATAGTCCAAGTGCCCGCTAGGTAACCTATATAGTCCAAATGCCCGCTAGGGACCCTAATAGTCCAAGTGCCCGCTAGTTAACCTAGATAGTCCAAGTGCTCACTAGTTAACCTACATAGTCCAAGTGCACGCTACGTAACCTAGACAGTTTAAGTGACCACTAGGTTACCTACATAGTCCAAGTGCCCGATAGGGAACCTACTTAGTCCAAGTGTCCGCTAGTTAACATAGATAGTCCAAGTACCCGCTAGGAAACGTACATAGTCCAAGTGCCCGTTAGTTAACGTACATAGTCCAAGTGCCTGCTAGATAACGTAGTTAGTCCAAGTGCCCGATAGGGAACGTACATAATCCAAGTACCCACTAGTTAACATAGATAGTCCAAGTACCCGCTAGGAAACATACATAGTCCAAGTGCCCGCTAGTTAACGTACATATTCCAAGTGCCCGCTAGGTATCCTAGATAGTCCAAGTGCCCGCTAGTTAACTTACATAGTCCAAGTGCCTGCTAGGTAACCTAGATAGTCCAAGTGCCCACTAGTTAACCTACATAGTCCAAGTTCCCCCTAGTTAACCTATAGAGTCCAAAGGCCCGCTAGGTAACCTACATTGTCCTAGTGCCCCCTAGTTAACCTACATTCTCCAAGTGCCCGATAGGGAACCTACATAGTCCAAGTGCCCGCTAAGGAACCTATAGTCCAAATGCCCGCTAGTTAACCTACATAGTCCAAGTGCCCGCTAGTTAACCTACATATTACAAGGGCCCGCTAGTTGACCTAGATAGTCCAAGTGCCTGCTAGTTAACCTTGATAGTCAAAGTGCCCGCTAGTTAACCTAAGTAGTACAAATGTCCCATAGGGATCCTAAATAATTCAAGTGCCCGCTAGGTAACCTACTTAGTCCAAGTGCCCGTTCTTTAACCTAGATAGTCAAAGTGCCCGCTAGGTAACCTAGATAGTCCAAGTGCCTGCTAGGTTACCTACATAGTCCAAGGGCCCGCTAGGTAACCTAGATAGTCCAAGTGCCCGCTAGGTAACCTACATAGTCAAAGTGCCCGTTAGGTAACCTAGATAGTCCAAATGCCCGCTAGCTAACCTACATTGTCCAAGTTCCCGCTAGGTAACCTAGATAGTCTAAGTGCCTGTTACCAAACCTAGATAGACCAAGTGCCCGCTAGGCAAGATACATAGTCCAAGTGCCCGTTCGTTAACCTAGAAATCCAAGTGCCCGCTATGTAACCTGGACCGTCCAAGTGCCCGCTAGGTTACCTGCATAGTCCAAGTGCCCGTTCGTTAACCTAGATAGTCCAAGTGCCCGCTAGGGAACCTATATAGTCCAAGTGCTATCTAGGTAACCTCGATAGTCCAAGGGCCCGCTAATTAACCTACATAGTCCAAGGGCTCGCTTGTTAACTTTGATAGTCCAAGTGCCTGTTAGTATACCTAGATCGTCCAAGTGCCCGCTATTTAACCTAGATCGTCCAAGTACGGGTTAGTTATCCTATATAGTCCAAGGGCCCACTAGTTAACCTAGATCGTCCATGTGTCCTCTAGTTAACCTGCATAGTCCAAGTGCCCGCTACGTAACCTACATAGTGCAAGTGTCTGCTAGGTAACCTACATAGTCCAAGTGTCCGTTAGTTAACATAGATAGTCCAAGTGCCCGCTATGGAAGGTACATAGTCCAAGTGCCCGCTAGGTAACCTAGAGAGTGCAATTGTCCGCGAGTTAACCTACATATTCCAAGTGCCTGCTAGGTAACCTAGATAGTCCAAGGGCCTGCTAGTTAACCTTCATAGTCCAAGTGTCCGCTAGGGAACCAACATAGTCCAAGTGCCTGCTAGGGAACCAACATAGTCCAAGTGCCCGTTCTGGAACATACATAGTCCAAGTGCCCGCTAGGGAATATACATAGTCCAAGGGCCCGCTAGTTAACGTAGATATTCCAAGTGCCGCTAGTTAATCTACATAGTCCAAGGGCCCTCTAGTTAACCTACATAGTCCAAGTACCCGCTAGTTAACCTACATAGTCCAAGGGCCCGCTAGTTAACCTACATCGTCCAAGTGCCTGCTAGGTAACCTAGATAGTCCAAGTGCCCGCTAGTCAACCTACATAATCCAAGTGCCCGCTAGGTAACCTAGACAGTACAAGTGAACACTAGGTTACCTACATAGTCCAAGTGCCTGTTCGTTAACCTACATAGTCCAAGTGCCTGTTCGTTAACCTACATAGTCCAAGTGCCCGCTAGGTAACCTATATAGTCCAAGGGCCCACTTGTTAACCTAGATCGAGCAAGTGTCCTCTAGTTAACCTACATAGTCCATGTGCCCGCTAGGTAACCTACATAGTGCAAGTGTCCGCTAGGTAACCTACATAGTCCAAGTGCCCGCTAGTTAACATAGATAGTCCAAGTGCCCGCTAGGTAACCTAGAGAGTTCAAGTGCCCGCTAGTTAACCTACATAGTCCAAGTGCCTTCTAGGTAACTTAGACAGTCCAAGGGCCTGCTAGTTTACCTACATAGTCCAAGTGCCCGCTAGGTAACCTACATAGTGCAAGTGTCCGCTAGTTAACCAACATAGTCCAAGTGTCCGCTGGTTAACCTAGATAGTACAAGTGTCCGCTAGGTAACTTACATACTCCAAATACCCGCAAGGAAACCTACGTAGTCTAAGTGCCCGCTAGGCAACCTACATAATTCAAGTGCCCGCTCTGGATCATACATAGTCCAAGTGCCCGTTAGCTAACCTAGATAGTCCAAGGGCCCGCTTGTTGACCTACAAAGTCCAAGTGCCAGCTAGGTAACCTAGATAGTCCAAGTGGCGGCTAGGTAACCTACATAGTCCAAGTGCCCGTTTGTTAACCTAGATAATCCAAGTGCCCGCTAGGTAACCTAGACAGTCCAAGTGCCCGCTAGTTAACCTACAAAGTCCAAGTGCCCGCTAGGGATCCTACATAGTCCACGTGCCCTCTAGGCAACCTACATAGTCCAAGTGCCCGTTAGATAACCTCGATAGTCAAAGTGCCTGCTAGGTAACCTAGATAGTCCAAGTGCCCGCTAGGTAACCTACATAGTCCAAGTGCCCGCTAGTTAACCTAAATAGTCCAAGTGCCCGCTAAGTACCTAGACACTCCAAGTACCCAATAGGGAACCTACTAAGTCCAAGTGCCCGCTAGGGAACCTACATAGTCCAAGTGCCCGTTAGTTAACCTAGATAGTCATAGTGCCTGCTAGGTAACCTAAATAGTCCAAGTGCCCACTAGGGAACCTACATAGTCCAAGTGCCCGCTAGGTAACCTAGATAGTCCAATTGCCCGTTAGCTAACCTAGATAGTCGAAGTGTTCGATAGTTAACCTACATAGTCCAAGTGGCCGTTCGTTAACCTACATAGTCCAAGTGCCCGCAAGGTAACGTAGATAGCCCAAGTGCCCGCTAGGGAACGTACATAGTCCACGTGCCCACTAGGTAACCTAGACAGTCCAATTGCCCGCTAGTTAACCTAGATACTCCAAGTACCCAATAGGGAACCTGCATAGTCGAAGTGCCCGCTAGGGAAACTACATAGTCCAAGTGCCCGTTAGTTAACCTAGATAGTCATAGTGCCTGCTAGGTAACCTAAATAGTCCAAGTGCCCGCTAGGGCACCTACATAGTCCAAGTGCCCGCTAGGTAACCTAGATAGTCCAATTGCCTGTTAGCTAACCTAGATAGTCGAAGTGTTCGCTAGTTAACCTACATAGTCCAAGCGCCCGTTCTTTACCCTAGATAGTCCAAGTGCCCGCTAGGTAACCTAGACAGTCCAAGTGCCCGCTAGGTTACCTACATAGTCCAAGTGCACGTTCGTCAACCTAGATAGTCCAAGTACCCGCTGGTAACCTACATAATCCAAGGGCCCGCTAGGTAAACTGGATAGTCCAAGTGCCCGCTTGGTAACCTGGATAATCCAAGTGCCCGCTAGTTAACCTACGTAGTCCAAGTGCCCGCTAGGTAACCTACATAGTCCAAGTGCCCACTAGGTAACCTAAATAATCCAAATGCCCGCTAGGGAAACTACATAGTTCAAGTGCCCGCTAGTTAACATAGATAGTCCAAGTGTCCGCTAGGTAACCTACATAGTCCAAGTGCCTGATAGCTAACCTACATAGTCCAAGTGCCCGCTAGGTAACCTATATAGTCCAAATGCCCGCTAGGGACCCTAATAGTCCAAGTGTCCGCTAGTTAACCTAGATAGTCCAAGTCTCGCTAGTTAACCTACATAGTCCAAGTGCCTGCTACGTAACCTACACAGGTTAAGTGACCACTAGGTTACCTACATAGTCCAAGTGCCCGATAGGGAACCTACATAGTCCAAGGTCCCCTAGGTAACATATAGAGTCCAAAGGCCCGCTAGGTAACCTACATTGTCCTAGTGCCCCCTAGTTAACCTACATTCTCCAAGTGCCCGATAGGGAACCTACATAGTCCAAGTGCCCGCTAAGGAACCTATGGTCCAAATTCCCGCTAGTTAACCTACATAGTCCAAGTGCCCGCTAGTTAACCTACATATTACAAGGGCCCGCTAGTTGACCTAGATAGTCCAAGTGCCTGCTAGTTAACCTAGATAGTGAAAGTGCCCGCTAGTTAACCTAAGTAGTACAAATGTCCCATAAGGATCCTAAATAGTCCAAGTGCCCGCTAGGTAACCTACTTAGTCCAAGTGCCCGTTCGTTAACCTAGATAGTCAAAGTGCCCGCTAGGTAACCTAGACAGTCCAAGTGCCTGCTAGGTTACCTACATAGTCTAAGGGCCCGCTAGGTAACCTATATAGTCCAAGTGCCTGCTAGGTAACCTACATAGTCCATGTGCCCGCTAGGTAACCTAGATAGTCAAAGTGCCCGTTAGGTAACCTAGATAGTCCAAGTGCCCGCTAGGTAACCTACATTGTCCAAGTTCCCGCTAGGTAACCTAGATAGTCCAAGTGCCTGTTACCTAACCTAGATAGTCCAAGTGCACGCTAGGCAACATACATAGTCCAAGTGCCCATTCGTTAACGTAGAAGACCAAGTGCCCGCTATGTAACCTAGATAGTCCAAGTGCCTGCTAGGGACCCTTCATAATCCAAGTGCCTGCTAGGTAACCTAGATAGTCCAAGTGCCCGCTAGTAAATCTAGATAGTCCAAGTGCCCACTAGGGGATGTACATAGTCCAAGTGCCCGCTAGGTAACCTAGATAGTCCAAGTGCCCGCTAGTTAACCTAGATAGTCCAAGTGCCCGCTAGTTAACCTAGACACTCCAAGTACCCAATAGGGAACCTACTAAGTCCAAGTGCCCGCTAGGGAACCTACATAGTCCAAGTGCCCGTTAGTTAACCTAGATAGTCATAGTGCCTGCTAGGTAACCTAAATAGTCCAAGTGCCCACTAGGGAACCTACATAGTCCAAGTGCCCGCTAGGTAACCTAGATAGTCCAATTGCCCGTTAGCTAACCTAGATAGTCGAAGTGTTCGATAGTTAACCTACATAGTCCAAGTGGCCGTTCGTTAACCTACATAGTCCAAGTGCCCGCAAGGTAACGTAGATAGCCCAAGTGCCCGCTAGGGAACGTACATAGTCCACGTGCCCACTAGGTAACCTAGACAGTCCAATTGCCCGCTAGTTAACCTAGATACTCCAAGTACCCAATAGGGAACCTGCATAGTCCAAGTGCCCGCTAGGGAAACTACATAGTCCAAGTGCCCGTTAGTTAACCTAGATAGTCATAGTGCCTGCTAGGTAACCTAAATAGTCCAAGTGCCCGCTAGGGCACCTACATAGTCCAAGTGCCCGCTAGGTAACCTAGATAGTCCAATTGCCTGTTAGCTAACCTAGATAGTCGAAGTGTTCGCTAGTTAACCTACATAGTCCAAGCGCCCGTTCTTTACCCTAGATAGTCCAAGTGCCCGCTAGGTAACCTTGACAGTCCAAGTGCCCGCTAGGTTACCTACATAGTCCAAGTGCACGTTCGTCAACCTAGATAGTCCAAGTACCCGCTGGCAACCTACATAATCCACGGGCCCGCTAGGTAAACTGGATAGTCCAAGTGCCCGCTTGGTAACCTGGATAATCCAAGTGCCCGCTAGTTAACCTACGTAGTCCAAGTGCCCGCTAGGTAACCTACATAGTCCAAGTGCCCACTAGGTAACCTAAATAATCCAAATGCCCGCTAGGGAAACTACATAGTCCAAGTGCCCGCTAGTTAACATAGATAGTCCAAGTGTCCGCTAGGTAACCTACAAAGTCCAAGTGCCTGTTCGTTAACCTACATAGTCCAAGTGCCCGCTAGGTAACCTATATAGTCCAAATGCCCGCTAGGGACCCTAATAGTCCAAGTGCCCGCTAGTTAACCTAGATAGTCCAAATGCTCGCTAGTTAACCTACATAGTCCAAGTGCCTGCTACGTAACCTACACAGGTTAAGTGACCACTAGGTTACCTACATAGTCCAAGTGCCCGATAGGGAACCTACATAGTCCAAGGTCCCCTAGGTAACATATAGAGTCCAAAGGCCCGCTAGGTAACCTACATTGTCCTAGTGCCCCCTAGTTAACCTACATTCTCCAAGTGCCCGATAGGGAACCTACATAGTCCAAGTGCCCGCTAAGGAACCTATGGTCCAAATTCCCGCTAGTTAACCTACATAGTCCAAGTGCCCGCTAGTTAACCTACATATTACAAGGGCCCGCTAGTTGACCTAGATAGTCCAAGTGCCTGCTAGTTAACCTAGATAGTCAAAGTGCCCGCTAGTTAACCTAAGTAGTACAAATGTCCCATAAGGATCCTAAATAGTCCAAGTGCCCGCTAGGTAACCTACTTAGTCCAAGTGCCCGTTCGTTAACCTAGATAGTCAAAGTGCCCGCTAGGTAACCTAGACAGTCCAAGTGCCTGCTAGGTTACCTACATAGTCTAAGGGCCCGCTAGGTAACCTATATAGTCCAAGTGCCTGCTAGGTAACCTACATAGTCCAAGTGCCCGCTAGGTAACCTAGATAGTCAAAGTGCCCGTTAGGTAACCTAGATAGTCCAAGTGCCCGCTAGGTAACCTACATTGTCCAAGTTCCCGCTAGGTAACCTAGATAGTCCAAGTGCCTGTTACCTAACCTAGATAGTCCAAGTGCACGCTAGGCAACATACATAGTCCAAGTGCCCATTCGTTAACGTAGAAGACCAAGTGCCCGCTATGTAACCTAGATAGTCCAAGTGCCTGCTAGGGACCCTTCATAATCCAAGTGCCTGCTAGGTAACCTAGATAGTCCAAGTGCCCGCTAGTAAATCTAGATAGTCCAAGTGCCCACTAGGGGATGTACATAGTCCAAGTGCCCGCTAGGTAACCTAGATAGTCCAAGTGCCCGCTAGTTAACCTAGATAGTCCAAGAGCCCACTAGGGGATGTATAGTCCAAGTGCCCGCTAGGTAACCTAGATAGTCCAAGTGCCCGTTAGGTAACCTAGATTGTCCAAGTGCCCACTAGGTAACCTACATTGTCCAAATTCCCTCTAGGTAACCTACATAGTCCAAGTGCCTGTTACCTAACCTAGATAGTCCAAGTGCCCGCTAGGCAACACACATAGTCCAAGTGCCGGTTCGTTAACCTAAAAGTCCAAGTGCCCGCTATGTAACCTGCATAGTCCAAGTGCCCATTCGTTAACCTAGATAGTCCAAGTGCCCGCTAGGTAACCTATATAGTCCAAGTGCTATCTAGGTAACCTAGATAGTCCAAGGGCCCGCTAGTTAACCTACATAGTCCAAGGGCTCGCTTGTTAACTTTGATAGTCCAAGTGCCCGTTAGTAAATCTAGATCGTCCAAGTGCCCGCTAGTTAACCTAGATCGTCCAAGTACTGGCTAGTTAACCTACATAGTCCAAGGGCCCACTAGTTAACCTAGATCGTCCATGTGTCCTCTAGTTAACCTAAATAGTCCAAGTGCGCGCTAGGTAACTTACATAGTGCAAGTGTCCGCTAGTTAACCTACGTAGTCCAAGGGCCCGCTAATTAACCTACATAGTCCAAGTGCCCGGTAGGGAACTTACATAGTCCAATTTCCCCCTAGGTAACCTATAGAGTCCATAGGCCCGCTAGGTAACCTACATTGTCCTAGTGCCCCCTAGTTAACCTACATTCTCCAAGTGCCCGATAGGGAACCTACATAGTCCAAGTGCCCGCTAAGGAACCTATAGTCCAAATGCCCGCTAGTTAACCTACATAGTCCAAGTGCCCGCTTGTTAACCTACATATTACAAGGGCCCGCTAGTTGACCTAGATAGTCCTAGTGCCTGCTAGATAACCTAGATAGTCAAAGTGCCCGCTAGTTAACCTAAGTAGTATAAATGTCCCATAGGGATCCTAAATAGTCCAAGTGCCCGCTAGGTAACCTACTTAGTCCAAGTGCCCGTTCTTTAACCTAGATAGTCAAAGTGCCCGCTAGGGAACCTATATAGTCCAAGTGCTATCTAGGTAACCTAGATAGTCCAAGGGCCCGCTAGTTAACCTACATAGTCCAAGGGCTTGCTTGTTAACTTTGATAGTCCAAGTGCCCGTTAGTAAATCTAGATCGTCCAAGTGCCGGCTAGTTAACCTAGATCGTCCAAGTACTGGCTAGTTAACCTACATAGTCCAAGGGCCCACTAGTTAACCTAGATCGTCCATGTGTCCTCTAGTTAACCTACATAGTCCAAGTGCGCGCTAGGTAACTTACATAGTGCAAGTGTCCGCTAGTTAACCTACGTAGTCCAAGGGCCCGCTAATTAACCTACATAGTCCAAGTGCCCAGTAGTTAACTTACATAGTTCAAGTGTCTGTAGGGAACATACATAGTCCAAGTGCCCGCTAGGGATCATACATAGTCCAAATGCCCGGTAGGGAACCTACGTAGTCCAAGTGCCCTCTAGGGAATCTACATAGTCTAAGGGCCCGCTAGTTAACCTAGATAGTCCAAGGGCCCGCTAGTTAACCTACATAGTCCAAGTGCTCGCTAGGGAACCTAGATAGTCCAAGTGCCCGCTCTGGAACCTACATAGTCCAAGTGCCTGCTAGGGAACCAACATAGTCCAAGTGCCCGTTCTGGAACATACATAGTCCAAGTGCCCGCTAGGGAATCTACATAGTCCAAGGGCCCACTAGTTAACGTAGATAGTCCAAGTGCCGCTAGTTAATCTACATAGTCCAAGGGCCCTCTAGTTAACCTACATAGTCCAAGTACCCGCTAGTTAACCTAGATAGTCTAAGTGCCCGCTAGTTAACCTACATAGTCCAAGGGCCCGCTAGTTAACCTACATAGTCCAAGGGCCCGCTAGTTAACCTACATCGTCCAAGGGCCCACTAGTTAACCTAGATACTCCAAGTGCCCGCTAGTTAACCTACATAGTCCAAGTGCCCGCTAGGTAACCTAGACAGTTCAAGTGAACACTAGGTTACCTACATAGTCCAAGTGCCTGTTCGTTAACCTACATAGTCCAAGTGCCCACTAGGTAACCTATATAGTCCAAATGCTCGCTAGGGACCCTAATAGTCCAAGTGCCCGCTAGTTAACCTAGATATTCCAAGTGCGCGCTAGTTAACGTACATAGTCCAAGTGCCCGCTAGGTAACCTAGACTGTTCAAGTGACTACTAGGTTACCTACATAGTCCAAGTGCCCCCTAGTTAATATAGACAGTCCATGTACCCGCTAGGAAACGTACATAGTCCAAGTGCCCGCTAGGGAATCTACATATTCCAAGGGCCCGCTAGTTAACGTAGATAGTCCAAGTGCCGCTAGTTAATCTACATTGTCCAAGGGCCCTCTAGTTAACCAACATAGTCCAAGGGCCCGAAAGTTAACCTACATCGTCCAAGGGCCCGCTAGTTAACCTAGATAGTCCAAGGGCCCGCTAGTTAACCTACATAGTCCAAGTGCCCGCTAGGGAACCTAGACAGTTCAAGTGAACACTAGGTTACCTACATAGTCCAAGTGCCGGTTCGTTAACCTACATAGTCCAAGTGCCCGGTAGGTAACCTATATAGTCCAAATGCCCGCTAGGGACCCTAATAGTCCAAGTGCCCGCTAGTTAACCTAGATAGTCCAAGTGCTCGCTAGTTAACCTACATAGTCCAAGTGCCGGCTACGTAACCTCGACAGTTTAAGTGACCACTAGGTTACCTACATAGTCCAAGTGCCCGATAGGGAACCTACATAGTCCAATTTCCCCCTAGGTAACCTATAGAGTCCAAAGGCCCGCTAGGTAACCTACATTGTCCTAGTGCCCCCTAGTTAACCTACATTCTCCAAGTGCCCGATAGGGAACCTACATAGTCCAAGTGCCCGCTAAGGAACCTATAGTCCAAATGCCCGCTAGTTAACCTACATAGTCCAAGTGCCCGCTAGTTAACCTACATATTACAAGGGCCCGCTAGTTGACCTAGATAGTCCTAGTGCCTGCTAGATAACCTAGATAGTCAAAGTGCCCGCTAGTTAACCTAAGTAGTACAAATGTCCCATAAGGATCCTAAATAGTCCAAGTGCCCGCTAGGTAACCTACTTAGTCCAAGTGCCCGTTCTTTAACCTAGATACTCAAAGTGCCCGCTAGGTATCCTAGATAATCCAAGTGCCTGCTAGGTTACCTACATAGTCCAAGGTCCCGCTAGGTAACCTAGATAGTCCAAGTGCCCGCTAGGTAACCTACATAGTCCAAGTGCCCGCTAGGTAACCTAGATAGTCAAAGTGCCCGTTAGGTAACCTAGATAGTCCAAATGCCCGCTAGGTAACCTACATTGTCCAAGTTCCCGCTAGGTAACCTAGATAGTCCAAGTGCCTGTTACCTAACCTAGATAGCCCAAGTGCCCGCTAGGCAACATACATAGTCCAAGTGCCCGTTCGTTAACCTAGAAGTCCAAGTGCCCGCTATGTAACCTAGACAGTCCAAGTGCCCGCTAGTTTACCTGCATAGTCCAAATGCCCGTGCGTTAACCTAGATATTCCAAGTGCCCGCTAGGGAACCTATATAGTCCAAGTGCTATCTAGGTAACCTCGATAGTCCAAGGGCCCGCTAGTTAACCTACATAGTCCAAGGGCTCGCTTGTTAACTTTGATAGTCCAAGTGCCTGTTAGTATACCTAGATCGTCCAAATATTGGCTAGTTAACCTACATAGTCCAAGGGCCCGCAAGGTAACCTACATAGTGCAAGTGTCTGCTAGGTAATCTACATAGTCCAAGTGCCCGCTAGTTAACATAGATAGTCCAAGTGCCCGCTATGTTAGTTACATAGTCCAAGTGCCTGCTAGGTAACCTAGAGAGTGCAATTGCCCGCGAGTTAACCTACATAGTCCAAGTGCCTGCTAGGTAACCTAGATAGTCCAAGGGCGTGCTAGTTAACCTTCATAGTCCAAGTGTCCGCTAGTTAACCTACATAGTCCAAGTGCCCGCTGGTTAACCTAGATAGTCCAAGTGCCCGCTAGGGACCCTTCATAATCCAAGTACCTGGTAGGTAACGTAGATAGTCCAACTGCCCGTTAGTTAACCTAGACAGTCCTAGTGCCCCTTAGTTAACCTAGATAGTCCAAGTGCCCACTAGGGGATGTACATAGTCCAATTGCCCGCTAGGTAACCTAGATAGTCCACGTGCCCGCTAGGTTACCTACATAGTCCAAGGGCCCGCTAGGTAACCTAGATAGTCAAAGTGCCCGCTAGGTAACCTAGATAGTCCAAGTGACCGCAAGTTAAACTACATAGTCCAAGTGCCCGCTAGGTAACCTAGATAGTCAAAGTGCCCGTTAGGTAACCTAGATTGTCCAAGTGCCCACTAGGTAAACTACATTGTCCAAGTTCCCGCTAGGTAACCTAGATAGTCCAAGTGCCTGTTACCTAACCTAGATAGTCCAAGTGCCCGCTAGGCAACATACATAGTCCAAGTGCCCGTTGGTTAACCTAGAAGTCCAAGTGCCCGCTATGTAACCTAGACAGTCTAAGTGCCCGCTAGGTTACCTGCATAGTCCAAGTGTCCATTCGTTAACCTAGATAGTCCAAGGGCCCGCTAGTTAACCTACATAGTCCAAGGGCTCGCTTGTTAACTTTGATAGTCCAAGTGCCCGTTAGTAAACTTAGATCGTCCAAGTGCCCGCTATTTAACCTAGATCTCCAAGTACTGGCTAGTTAACCTACATAGTCCAAGGGCCCACTAGTTAACCTAGATTGTCCATGTGTCCTCTAGTTAACCTACATAGTCCAAGTGCCCGCTAGGTAACTTACATAGTGCAAGTGTCCGCTAGTTAACCTACGTAGTCCAAGGGCCCGGTAGTTAACTTACATAGTTCAAGTGTCCGTAAGGAACATACATAGTCCAAGTGCCCGCTAGGGATCATACATAGTCCAAATGCCCAGTAGGGAACCTACGTAGTCCAAGTGCCCGCTAGGGAAGCTCCATAGTCTAAGGGCCCGCTAGTTAACCTAGATAGTTCAAGGGCCTGCTAGTTAACCTAGATCGTCCAAGTGTCCGCTAGTTAACCTACATAGTCCAAGTGCTTGCTAGGGAACCTAGATAGTCCAAGTGCGTGTTACCTAACCTAGATAGACCAAGTGTCCGCTAGGCAAGATACATAGTCCAAGTGCCCGTTCGTTAACCTAGAAGTCCAAGTGCCCGCTATGTAACCTGGACCATCCAAGTGCCCGCTAGGTTACCTGCATAGTCCAAGTGCCCGTTCGTTAACCTAGATAGTCCAAGTGCCCGCTAGGGAACCTATATAGTCCAAGTGCTATCTCGGTAACCTAGATAGTCCAAGGGTCCGCTAGTTAACCTACATAGTCCAAGGGCTCGCTTGTTAACTTTGATATTCCAAGTGCCTGTTAGTATACCTAGATCGTCCAAGTGCCCACTATTTAACCTAGATCGTCCAAGTACTGGCTAGTTATCCTATACAGTCTAAGGGCCCACTAGTTAACCTAGATCGTCCATGTGTCCTCTAGTTAACCTACATAGTCCAAGTGCCCGCTAGGTAACATACATAGTGCAAGTGTCTGCTAGGTAACCTACATAGTCCAAGTGCCCGCTAGTTAACATAGATAGTCCAAGTGCCCGCTATGGAAGGTACATAGTCCAAGTGCCCGCTAGGTAACCTAGAGAGTGCAATTGTCCGCGAGTTAACCTACATATTCCAAGTGCCTGCTAGGTAACCTAGATAGTCCAAGGGCCTGCTAGTTAACCTTCATAGTCCAAGTGTCCGCTAGGGAACCAACATAATCCAAGTGCCTGCTAGGGAACCAACATAGTCCAAGTGCCCGTTCTGGAACATACATAGTCCAAATGCCCGCTAGGGAATCTACATAGTCCAAGGGCCCGCTAGTTAACGTAGATAGTCCAAGTGCCGCTAGTTAATCTACATAGTCCAAGGGCCCTCTAGTTAACCTACATAGTCCAAGTACCCGCTAGTTAAGCTAGATAGTCCAAGTGCCCGCTAGTTAACCTACATAGTCCAAGGGCCCGCTAGTTAACCTACATAGTCCAAGGGCCCGCTAGTTACCCTACATCGTCCAAGGGCCGCTAGTTAACCTAGATAGTCCAAGTGCCCGCTAGGTAACCTAGACAGTACAAGTGAACACTAGGTTACCTACATAGTCCAAGTGCCTGTTCGTTAACCTACATAGTCCAAGTGCCCGCTAGGTAACCTAGACAGTACAAGTGAACACTAGGTTACCTACATAGTCCAAGTGCCTGTTCGTTAACCTACATTGTCCAAGTGCCTGTTCGTTAACCTACATAGTCCAAGTGCCCGCTAGGTAACCTATATAGTCCAAATGCCCGCTAGGGACCCTAATAGTCCAAGTGCCCGCTAGTTAACCTAGATAGTCCAAATGCTCGCTAGTTAACCTACATAGTCCAAGTGTCTGCTACGTAACCTAGACAGTTTAAGTGACCACTAGGTTACCTACATAGTCCAAGTGTCCGATAGGGAACCTACATAGTCCAATTTCCCCCTAGGTAACCTATAGAGTCCAAAGGCCCGCTAGGTAACCTACATTGTCCTAGTACCCCCTAGTTAACCTACATTCTCCAAGTGCCCGATAGGGAACCTACATAGTCCAAGTGCCCGCTAAGGAAACTATAGTCTAAATGCCCGCTAGTTAACCTACATAGTCCAAGTGCCCGCTAGTTAACCTACATATTACAAGGGCCCGCTAGTTGACCTAGATAGTCCAAGTGCCTGCTAGTTAACCTAGATAGTCAAAGTGCCCCCTAGTTAACCTAAGTAGTACAAATGTCCCATAGGGATCCTAAATAGTCCAAGTGCCCGCTAGGTAACCTACTTAGTCCAAGTGCCCGTTCGTTAACCTAGATAGTCAAAGTGCCCGCTAAGTAACCTAGATAGTCCAAGTGCCTGCGAGGTTACCTGCATAGTCCAAGGGCCCGCTAGGTAACATAGATAGTCCAAGTGCCCGCTAGGTAACCTACATAGTCCAAGTGCCCGCTAGGTAACCTAGATAGTCAAAGTGCCCGTTTGGTAACCTAGATAGTCCAAGTGCCCGCTAGGTAACCTACATTGTCCAAGTTCCCACTAGGTAACCTAGATAGTCCAAGTGCCTGTTACCTAACCTAGATAGTCCAAGTGCCCGCTAGGCAACATACATAGTCCAAGTGCCCATTCGTTAACTTAGAAGTCCAAGTGCCCGCTATGTAACCTAGATAGTCCAAGTGCCTGCTAGGGACCCTTCATAATCCAAGTGCCTGCTAGGTAACCTAGATAGTCCAAGTGCCCGCTAGTTAACCTAGATAGTCCTAGTGCCCTTTAGTTAACTTAGATAGTCCAAGTGCCCACTAGGGGATGTACATAGTCCAAGTGCCCGCTAGGTAACCTAGATAGTCCAAGTGCCCGCTAGGTTACCTACATAGACCAAGGGCCCGCTAGGTAACCTAGATATTCAAAGTGCCCGCTAGGTAACCTAGATAGTCCAAGTGACCGCTAGTTAACCTACATAGTCCAAGTGCCCGTTAGATAACCTAGATTGTCCAAGTGCCCACTAGGTAACCTACATTGTCCAAATTCCCGCTAGGTAACCTAGATAGTCCAAGTGCCTGATACCTAACCTAAATAGTCCAAGTGTCCGCTAGGCAACACACATAGTCCAAGTGCCCGTTCATTAACCTAGAAGTCCAAGTGCCCGCTATGTAACCTAGACAGTCCAAGTCCCCGCTAGGTTACCAGCATAGTCCAAGTGCCCAATCGTTAACCTAGATAGTCCAAGTGTCCGCTAGGGAACCTATATAGTCCAAGTGCTATCTAGGTAACCTAGATAGCCCAAGGGCCCGCTAGTAACCTACATAGTCCAAGGGCCAGCTTGTTAACTTTGATAGTCCAAGTGCCCGTTAGTAAATCTAGATCGTCCAAGTGCCCGCTAGTTAACCTAGATCGTCCAAGTACTGGCTAGTTAACCTACATAGTCCAAGGGCCCACTAGTTAACCTAGATCGTCCATGTGTGTCCTCTAGTTAACCTACATAGTCCAAGTGCGCGCTAGGTAACTTACATAGTGCAAGTGTCCGCTAGTTAACCTACGTAGTCCAAGGGCCCGCTAATTAACCTACATAGTCCAAGTGCCCGGTAGTTAACTTACATAGTTCAAGTGTCCGTAGGCAACATACATAGTCCAAGTGCCCGCTAGGGATCATACATAGTCCAAATGCCCGGTAGGGAACCTACGTAGTCCAAGTGCCCGCTAGGGAATCTACATAGTCTAAGGGCCCGCTAATTAACCTAGATAGTCCAAGGGCCCGCTAGTAAACCTACATAGTACAAGTACCCGCTAGTTAACCTAGATCGTCCAAGTGTCTGCTAGTTAACCTACATAGTCCAAGTGCTCGCTAGGGAACCTAGATAGTCCAAGTGCCCGCTCTGGAACCTACATAGTCCAAGTGCCTGCTAGGGAACCAACATAGTCCAAGTGCCCGTTCTGGAACATACATAGTCCAAGTGCCCGCTAGGGAATCTACATAGTCCAAGGGCCCGCTAGTTAACGTAGATAGTCGAAGTGCCGCTAGTTAATCTACATAGTCCAAGGGCCCTCTAGTTAACCTACATAGTCCAAGTACCCGCTAGTTAAGCAAGATAGTCCAAGTGTCCGCTAGTTAACCTACATAGTCCAAGTGCCAGCTAGGTAATCTAGACAGTTCAAGTGAACACAAGGTTACCTACATAGTCCAAGGGCTGTTCGTTAACCTACATAATCCAAGTGCCCGCTAGGTAACCTATATAGTCCAAATGCCCGCTAGGGACCCTAATAGTACAAGTGCCCGCTAGTTAACCTAAGTAGTCCAAGTGCGCGCTAGTTAACCTACATAGTCCAAGTGCCCGCTAGGTAACCTAGACAGTTCAAGTGACCACTAGGTTACCTACATAGTCCAAGTGCCCGATAGGGAACCTACATAGTCCAAGTGCCCCCTAGTTTACATAGACAGTCCAAGTACCCGCTAGGAAACGTACATAGTCCAAGTGCCCGCTAGGGAATCTACATAGTACAAGGGCCCGCTAGTTAACGTAGATAGTCCAAGTGCCGCTAGTTAATCTACATTGTCCAAGGGACCGCTAGTTAACCTAAATAGTCCAAGTACCCGCTAGTTAACCTAGATCGTCTAAGTGCCGCTAGTTAATCTACATAGTCCAAGGGCCCGCTAGTTAACCAACATAGTCCAAGGGCCCGCTAGTTAACCTACATCGTCCAAGGGCCCTTTAGTTAACCTAGATAGTCCAAGTGCCCGCTAGTTAACCTACATAGTCCAAGTGCCCGCTAGGTAACCTAGACAGTTCAAGTGAACACTAGGTTACCTACATAGTCCAAGTGCCGGTTCCTTAACCTACATAGTCCCAGTGCCCGCTAGGTAACCTATATAGTCCAAATGCCCGCTAGGGACCCTAATAGTCCAAGTGCCCGCTAGTTAACCTAGATAGTCCAACGGCCCGCTAGGTAACCTACATTGTCCTAGTGCCCACTAGTTAATCTACATTCTCCAATTGCCCGCTAGGGAACCTACATAATCCAATTGCCCGCTCTGGAACATACATAGTCCAAGTGCCCGTTAGTTAACCTAGATAATCCAAGTGCCCGCTAGTTAACCTAGATAGTCCAGTGCCCGTTCGTTAACCTACATAGTCCAAGTGCCCGCAAGGTAACGTAGATAGCCCAAGTGCCCGCTAGGGAACGTACATAGTCTACGTGCCCACTAGGTAACCTAGACAGTCCAATTGCCCGCTAGTTAACCTAGACACTCCAAGTACCCAATAAGGAACCTACATAGTCCAAGTGCCCGCTAGGGAACCTACATAGTAGAAGTGCCCCTTAGTTAACCTAGATAGTCATAGTGCCTGCTAGGTAACCTAAATAGTCCAAGTGCCCGCTAGGGAACCTACATAGTCCAAGTGCCCGCTAGGGAACCTACATAGTCCAATTGCCCGTTAGCTAACCTAGATAGTCGAAATGTTCGCTAGTTAACCTACATAGTCCAAGTGCCCGTTCTTTACCCTAGATAGTCCAAGTGCCCGCTAGGTAACCTAGACAGTCCAAGTGCCCGCTAGGTTACCTACATAGTCCAAGTGCACGTTCGTTAACCTAGATAGTCCAAGTTCCCGCTGGTAACCTACATAATCCAAGGGCCCGCTAGGAAAACTGGATAGTCCAAGTACCCGCTTGGTAACCTGGATAGTCCATATGCCCGCTAGTTAACCTACATAGTCCAAGTGCCCGCTAGGTAACCTACATAGTGCAAGTGCCCACTAGGTAACCTCAATAATCCAAATGCCCACTAGGGAAACTACATAGTCCAAGTGCCCGCTAGTTAACATAGATAGTCCAAGTGTCCGCTAGGTAACCTACATAGTCCAAGTGCCTGATAGCTATCCTACATAGTCCAAGTGTTCGTTCGTTAACCTAGATAGTCCAAGTGCCCATTGGGTAACCTACATAGTCCAAGTGCCCACTTGGTAACCTGGATAGTCCAAGTGCCCGCTTGTTAACCTACATAGTCCAAGTGCCTTCTAGGGAGCCTACAAAGTCCACGTGACCGCTAGGGAACCTACATAGTCCAAGTGCCCGTTAGTAAACCTAGATAGTCATAGTGCCTGCTAGGTAACATAAATAGTCCAAGTGCCCGCTAGGGAACCTAAATAGTCCAAGTGCCCGCTAGGTAACCTAGATAGTCCAATTGCCCGTTAGCTAACCTAGATAGTCCAAGTCGCGGCTAGGTAACCTATAGTCCAAGTGCCCGTTTGTTAACCTAGATAAACCAAGTGCCCGCTAGGTAACCTAGACAGTCCAAGTGCCCGCTAGTTAACCTACATAGTCCAAGTGCCTTCTAGGTAACTTAGATAGTCCAATTGCCCGCTAGTTAACCTAGACACTCCAAGTACCCAATAGGGAACCTACATAGTCCAAGTGCCCGCTAGGGAACCTACATAGTCCAAGTGCCCGTTAGTTAACCTAGATAGTCATAGTGCCTGCTAGGTAACCTAAATAGTCCAAGTGCCCGCTAGGGAATCTACATAGTCCAAGTGCCCGCTAGGTAACCTAGATAGTCCAATTGCCCGTTAGCTAACCTAGATAGTCGAAGTGTTCGATAGTTAACCTATATAGTCCAAGTGCCCGTTCGTTAACCTACATAGTCCAAGTGCCCGCAAGGTAACTTAGATAGCCCAAGTGCCCGCTTGGGAACGTAAATAATCCACGTGCCCACTAGGTAACCTAGACAGTCCAATTGCCCGCTAGTTAACCTAGATACTCCAAGTACCCAATAGGGAACCTACATAGTCCAAGTGCCAGCTAGGGAATCCTACATAGTCCAAGTGCCCCTTAGTTAACCTAGATAGTCATAGTGCCTGCTAGGTAACCTAAATAGTCCAAGTGCCCACTAGGGAACCTACATAGTCCAAGTGCCCGCTAGGTAACCTAGATAGTCCAATTGCCCGTCAGCTAACCTAGATAGTCGAAGTGTTCGCTAGTTAATCTACATAGTCCAAGTGCCCGTTCTTTACCCTAGATAGTCCAAGTGCCCGCTAGGTAACCTAGACAGTCCAAGTGCCCGCAAGGTTACCTACATAGTCCAAGTGCACGTTCGTTAACCTAGATAGTCCAAGTACCCGCTGGTAACCTACATAATCCAAGGGCCCGCTAGGTAAACTGGATAGTCCAAGTGCCCGCTTGGTAACCTGGATAGTCCAAGTGCCCGCTAGTTAACCTACGTAGTCCAAGTGCCCGCTAGGTAACCTACATAGTCCAAGTGCCCACTAGGTACCCTAAATAATCCAAATGCCCGCTAGGGAAACTACATAGTCCAAGTGCCCGCTAGTTAAAATAGATAGTCCAAGTGTCCGCTAGGTAACCTACATAGTTCAAGTGCCTGATAGCTAACCTACATAGTCCAAGTGTCCGTTCGTTAACCTAGATAGTCCAAGTGCCCATTGGGTAACCTACATAGTCCATGTGCCCGCTTGGTAACCTGGATAGTCCAAGTGTCCGCAAGGAAACCTACATAGTCTAAATGCCCGCTAGGCAACCTACATAATCCAAGTGCCCGCTCTGGAACATACATAGTCCAAGTGCCCGTTAGCTAACCTAGATAGTCCAAGGGCCCGCTAGTTGACCTACATAGTCCAAGTTCCAGCTAGGTAACCTAGATAGTACAAGTGCCCGCTAGGGAACCTAGATAGTCCAAGTGCCTGTTAGCTAACCTAGATAGTCCAAGTGGCGGCTAGGTAACCTACATATTCCAAGTGCCCGTTCGTTAACCTAGATAATCCAAGTGCCCGCTAGGAACCTAGACAGTCCAAGTGCCCGCTAGTTACCCTACATAGTCCAAGTGCTCAATAGGGAACCTATAATCCAAGTGCCCGCTAGGGATCCTACATAGTCCACGTGCCCGCTAGTTAACCTAGATAGTCCTAGTGCCCGTTAGTTAACCTAGATAGTCCAAGTGCCCACTAGGGGACGTACATAGTCCAAGTGCTCACTAGGTAACCTAGATAGTCCAAGTGCCCGCTAGGCAACATACATAGTCCAAGTGCCCGTTCGTTAACTTAGAAGTCCAAGTGCCCGCTATGTAACCTAGACAGTCCAAGTGCCGGCTAGGTTACCTGCATAGTCAAAGTGCCCGTTCGTTAACCTAGATAGTCCAAGTGCCCGCTAGAGAACCTATATAGTCCAAGTGCTATCTAGGTAACCTAGATAGTCCAAGGGCCCGCTAGTTAACCTACATAGTCCAAGGCCTCGCTTGTTAACTTTGATAGTCCAAGTGCCCGCTGGTTAACCATATCATCCAAGTGCCCGCTAGTTAACCTAGATCGTCCAAGTGCCGGCTATTTAACCTATATAGTCCAAGGGCCCACTTGTTAACCTAGATCGAGCAAGTGTCCTCTAGTTAACCTACATAGTCCATGTGCCCGCTAGGTAACCTACATAGTGCAAGTGTCCGCTAGGTAACCTACATAGTCCAAGTGCCCGCTAGTTAACATAGATAGTCCAAGTGCCCGCTAGGTAACCTAGAGAGTTCAAGTGCCCGCTAGTTAACCTACATAGTCCAAGTGCCTTCTAGGTAACTTAGACAGTCCAAGGGCCTGCTAGTTTACCTACATAGTCCAAGTGCCCGCTAGGTAACCTACATAGTGCAAGTGTCCGCTAGTTAACCAACATAGTCCAAGTGTCCGCTGGTTAACCTAGATAGTACAAGTGTCCGCTAGGTAACTTACATACTCCAAACACCCGCAAGGAAACCTACGTAGTCTAAGTGCCCGCTAGGCAACCTACATAATTCAAGTGCCCGCTCTGGATCATACATAGTCCAAGTGCCCGTTAGCTAACCTAGATAGTCCAAGGGCCCGCTTGTTGACCTACAAAGTCCAAGTGCCAGCTAGGTAACCTAGATAGTCCAAGTGGCGGCTAGGTAACCTACATAGTCCAAGTGCCCGTTTGTTAACCTAGATAATCCAAGTGCCCGCTAGGTAACCTAGACAGTCCAAGTGCCCGCTAGTTAACCTACAAAGTCCAAGTGCCCGCTAGGGATCCTACATAGTCCACGTGCCCTCTAGGCAACCTACATAGTCCAAGTGCCCGTTAGATAACCTCGATAGTCAAAGTGCCTGCTAGGTAACCTAGATAGTCCAAGTGCCCGCTAGGTAACCTACATAGTCCAAGTGCCCGCTAGTTAACCTAAATAGTCCAAGTGCCCGCTAGTTAACCTAGACACTCCAAGTACCCAATAGGGAACCTACTAAGTCCAAGTGCCCGCTAGGGAACCTACATAGTCCAAGTGCCCGTTAGTTAACCTAGATAGTCATAGTGCCTGCTAGGTAACCTAAATAGTCCAAGTGCCCACTAGGGAACCTACATAGTCCAAGTGCCCGCTAGGTAACCTAGATAGTCCAATTGCCCGTTAGCTAACCTAGATAGTCGAAGTGTTCGATAGTTAACCTACATAGTCCAAGTGGCCGTTCGTTAACCTACATAGTCCAAGTGCCCGCAAGGTAACGTAGATAGCCCAAGTGCCCGCTAGGGAACGTACATAGTCCACGTGCCCACTAGGTAACCTAGACAGTCCAATTGCCCGCTAGTTAACCTAGATACTCCAAGTACCCAATAGGGAACCTGCATAGTCCAAGTGCCCGCTAGGGAAACTACATAGTCCAAGTGCCCGTTAGTTAACCTAGATAGTCATAGTGCCTGCTAGGTAACCTAAATAGTCCAAGTGCCCGCTAGGGCACCTACATAGTCCAAGTGCCCACTAGGTAACCTAGATAGTCCAATTGCCTGTTAGCTAACCTAGATAGTCGAAGTGTTCGCTAGTTAACCTACATAGTCCAAGCGCCCGTTCTTTACCCTAGATAGTCCAAGTGCCCGCTAGGTAACCTAGACAGTCCAAGTGCCCGCTAGGTTACCTACATAGTCCAAGTGCACGTTCGTCAACCTAGATAGTCCAAGTACCCGCTGGTAACCTACATAATCCAAGGGCCCGCTAGGTAAACTGGATAGTCCAAGTGCCCGCTTGGTAACCTGGATAATCCAAGTGCCCGCTAGTTAACCTACGTAGTCCAAGTGCCCGCTAGGTAACCTACATAGTCCAAGTGCCCACTAGGTAACCTAAATAATCCAAATGCCCGCTAGGGAAACTACATAGTCCAAGTGCCCGCTAGTTAACATAGATAGTCCAAGTGTCCGCTAGGTAACCTACATAGTCCAAGTGCCTGATAGCTAACCTACATAGTCCAAGTGTCCGTTCGTTAACCTAGATAGTCCAAGTGCCCAATGGGTAACCTACATAGTCCAAGTGCCCGCTTGGAAACCTGGATAGTCCAAGTGCCCGCTAGTTAACCTACATAGTCCAAGTGCCTTCTAGGGAGCCTACATAATCCACGTGACCGTTAGGGAACCTTCATAGTCCAAGTGCCCACTAGGTAACCTACATAGTTCAAGTGCCCGCAAGGAAACCTACATAGTCTAAATGCCCGCTAGGCAACCTACATAATCCAAGTGCCCGCTCTGGAACATACATAGTCCAAGTGCCGTTAGCTAACCTTGATAGTCCAAGGGCCCGCTAGTTGACCTACATAGTCCAAGTTCCAGCTAGGTAACCTAGATAGTACAAGTGCCCGCTAGGGAACCTAGATAGTCCAAGTGCCTGTTAGCTAACCTAGATAGTCCAAGTGGCGGCTAGGTAACCTACATATTCCAAGTGCCCGTTGTTAACCTAGATAATCCAAGTGCCCGTTAGGTAACCTAGACAGTCCAAGTGCCCGCTAGTTACCCTACATAGTCCAAGTGCTCAATAGGGAACCTACATAATCCAAGTGCCCGCTAGGGATCCTACATAGTCCACGTGCCCGCTAGTTAACCTAGATAGTCCTAGTGCCCGTTAGTTAACCTAGATAGTCCAAGTGCCCACTAGGGGACGTACATAGTCCATGTGCCCGCTAGGTAACTTAGATAGTCCAAGTGGCGCTAGGGTATGTACATAGTCCAAGTGCCTCCTAGGAAACCTAGATAGTTCAAGTGCCTGCTAGTTAACCTACATAGTCCACGGGCCAGCTAGTTAACCTACATATTCCAAGGTCCGCTGGTTAACCTAGATAGTCCAAGTGCCAGCTAGTAACCTACATAGTACAAGGGCCCGCGAGTTGACCTAGATAGTCCAAGTGCCCGCTAGTTAACCTAGATAGTCAAAGTGCCCGCTAGTTAACCTAAGTAGTACAAATGTTCTGTAGGGATCCTACATAGTCCAAGTGCCCGCTAGGTAACCTACTTAGTCCAAGTGCCCGTTCGTTAACCTAGATAGTCCAAGTGCCCACTCGGGAACCTATATAGTCCAAGTGCTATCTAGGTAACCTAGATAGTCCAATGTCACGCTAGTTAACCTACATAATCCAAGGGCTCGCTTGTTAACTTTGATAGTCCAAGTGCCCGCTGGTTAACCTAGATCGTTCAAGTGCCCGCTAGTTAACCTTGATCGTCAAAGTGCCGGCTAGTTAACCTACATAGTCCAAGGGCCCACTTGTTAACCTAGATCGTCCAAGTGTCCTCTAGTTAACCTACATAGTCCAAGTTCCGGCTCCGTAACCTACATAGTGAAAATGTCCGCTAGGAAACCTACATAGTCCAAGTGCCCGTTAGCTAACCTAGATAGTCTTAGGGCCCACTAGTTAACCTACATAGTTCAAGTGCCCGCTAGCTAACCCAGATAATCCAAGTGCCCACTAGTTAACCTAGATTGTCCAAGAAGCCGCTAGGTAACGTAGAGAGTTCAAGTGCCCGCTAGTTAACCTAGATTGTCCTAGTGCCCGTTAGTTAACCTAGATAGTCCAAGTGCCCACTAGGGGACGTACATAGTCCAAGTGCCTGCTAGGTAACCCAGATAGTCCAAGTGCCCGCTAGGGTTTGTACATAGACCAAGTGTCCGCGAGGTAACCTAGATAGTCCAAGTGCCCGCTAGTTAAACTACATAGGCCAAGTGCCCGATAGAAACCTACATAGTCCAAGTGCCCGATAGGGAACCTACATAGTCCAAGTGCCCGCTATGGAACATACATAGTCCACGTGCCCGCTAGGGAACCTAGATAGTCCAAGTGCTATCTAGATAACCTAGATAGTCCAAGGGCCCGCTAGTTAACCTACATAGTCCAAGGGCTCGCTTGTTAACTTTGATAGTCCAAGTGCCCGCTGGTTAACCTAGATCTTCCAAGTGCCCGCTAGTTAACCTAGGTCATCAAATGCCGGCTAGCTAACCTACATAGTCCAAGGGCCCACTTGTTAACCTAGATCGTCCAAGTGTCCTCTAGTTAACCTACATAGTGCAAGTGTCCTCTAGATAACCTACATATTCCAAGTGCCTGCTAGTTAACATAGATAGTCCAAGTGCCCACTAGGAAAGGTACATAGTCCAAGTGCCCGCTAGGTATCCTAGAGAGTGCAAGTGCCCGCTAGTTAACCTACATAGTCCAAGTGCCTGCTAGGTAACCTAGATAGTCCAAGGGCCTGCTATTGAACCTAAATAGTCCAAGGTCCCGCTAGGTAACCTACATAGTGCAAGTGTCCGCTAGTTAACCTACGTAGTGCAAGGGACCGCTAGTTTACCTAGATAGTCCAAGTACCCGCTAGTTAACATAGATCATCCAATTGTCCGCTATTTAACCTACATATTCTAAGTGCCCTTTAGGGAACCTAGATAGTCCAAGTGCCCGCTTGGGAACCTACATAGTCCAATTGCCCGCTCTGGAACACACATAGTCCAAGTGCCTGTTAGTTAACCTAGATAATCCAAGTGCCCGCTAGTTAACCTACATAGTCCAAGTGCCCGCTAGGTAACCTACATAATCCAAGTGCCCGCTATGTAACCAATGTAGTCCAAATGCCCGCTCTGGAACCTACATAGTCCAAGTGCCCGCTAGTTAACCTAGATAGTCCAAGTGCCCTCTAATTAACCTAGATACTCCAAGTGCCTGTTAGCTAACCTACATAGTCCAAGTGTCCGTTCGTTAACCTAGATAGTCCAAGTGCCCGCTAGGTAACCTACATAGTCCAAGTGCCCACTAGGTAACCTAAATAATCCAAATGCCCGCTAGGGAAACTACATAGTCCAAGTGCCCGCTAGTTAACATAGATAGTCCAAGTGTCCGCTAGGTAACCTACGTAGTCCAAGTGCCTGATAGCTAACCTACATAGTCCAAGTGTCCGTTCGTTAACCTAGATAGTCCAAGTGCCCATTGGGTAACCTACATAGTCCAAGTGCCCGCTTGGAAACCTGGATAGTCCAAGTGCCCGCTGGTAACCTACATAATCCAAGGGCCCGCTAGGTAAACTGGATAGTCCAAGTGCCCGCTTGGTAACCTGGATAGTCCAAGTGCCCGCTAGTTAACCTACGTAGTCCAAGTGCCTGCTAGGTAACCTACATAGTCCAAGTGCCCACTAGGTAACCTAAATAATCCAAATGCCCGCTAGGGAAACTACATAGTCCAAGTGCCCGCTAGTTAACATAGATAGTCCAAGTGCCCGCTAGGTAACCTACATAGTCCAAGTGCCTGATAGCTAACCTACATAGTCCAAGTGTCCGTTCGTTAACCTAGATAGTCCAAGTGCCCATTGGGTAACCTACATAGTCCAAGTGCCCGCTTGGAAACCTGGATAGTCCAAGTGCCCGCTAGTTAACCTACATAGTCCAAGTGCCTTCTAGGAAGCCTACATAATCCACGTGACCGCTAGGGAACCTTCATAGTCCAAGTGCCCACTAAGTAACCTACATAGTCCAAGTGCCCGCAAGGAAACATACATAGTCTAAATGCCCACTATGCAACCTACATAATCCAAGTGCCCACTCTGGAACATACATAGTCCAAGTGCCCGTTAGCTAACCTAGATAGTCCAAGGGCCCGCTAGTTGACCTACATAGTCCAAGTTCCAGCTAGGTAACCTAGATAGTACAAGTGCCCGCTAGGGAACCTAGATATTCCAAGTGCCTGTTAGCTAACCTAGATAGTCCAAGTGGCGGCTAGGTAACCTACATATTCCAAGTGCCCGTTCGTTAACCTAGATAATCCAAGTGCCCGCTAGGTAACCTAGACAGACCAAGTGCCCGCTAGTTACCCTACATAGTCCAAGTGCTCAATAGGGAACCTACATAATCCAAGTACCCGCTAGGGATCCTACATAGTCCACGTGCCCGCTAGTTAACCTAGATAGTCCTAGTGCCCGTTAGTTAACCTAGATAGTCCAAGTGCCCACTAGGGGACGTACATAGTCGAAGTGCTCGCCAGGTAACCTAGATAGTCCAAGTGCCCGCTAGGCAACATACATAGTCCAAGTGCCCATTCGTTAACATAGAAGTCCAAGTGCCCGCTATGTAACCTAGACAGTCCAAGTGCCGGCTAGGTTACCTGCATAGTCCTAGTGCCCGTTCGTTAACCTAGATAGTCCAAGTGCCTGCTAGGGAACCTATATAGTCCAAGTGCTATCTAGGTAACCTAGATAGTCCAAGGGCCCGCTAGTTAACCTACATAGTCCAAAGGCTCGCTTGTTAACTTTGATAGTCCAAGTGCCCGCTGGTTAACCAGATCGTCCAAGTGCCCGCTAGTTAACCTAGATCGTCCAAGTGCCGGCTATTTAACCTACATAGTCCAAGGGCCCACTTGTTAACCTAGATCGAGCAAGTGTCCTCTAGTTAACCTACATAGTCCATGTGCCCGCTAGGTAACCTACATAGTGCAAGTGTCCGCTAGGTAACCTACATAGTCCAAGTGCCCGCTAGTTAACATAGATAGTCGAAGTGCCCGCTAGGTAACCTAGAGAGTGCAAGTGCGCGCTAGTTAACCTACATAGTCCAAGTGCCTTCTAGGTAACTTAGATAGTCCAAGGGCCTGCTAGTTAACCTACATAGTCCAAGTGCCCGCTAGGTAACCTACATAGTGCAAGTGTCCGCTAGTTAACCAACATAGTCCAAGTGCCCGCTAGTTAACCTACATAGTACAAGTGTCCGCTAGGTAACCTACATACTCCAAATGCCCGCAAGGAAACCTACGTAGTCTAAGTGCCCGCTAGGCAACCTACATAATTCAAGTGCCCGCTCTGGATCATACATAGTCTAAGTGCCCGTTAGCTAACCTAGATAGTCCAAGGGCCCGCTTGTTGACCTACAAAGTCCAAGTGCCAGCTAGGTAACCTAGATAGTACAAGTGCTCGCTAGGGAACCTAGATAGTCCAAGTGCCTGTTAGCTAACCTTGATAGTCCAAGTGGCGGCTAGGTAACCTACATAGTCCAAGTGCCCGTTTGTTAACCTAGATAATCCAAGTGCCCGCTAGGTAACCTAGACAGTCCAAGTGCCCGCTAGTTAACCTACAAAGTCCAAGTGCCCGCTAGGGATCCTACATAGTCCACGTGCCCGCTAGGCAACCTACATAGTCCAAGTGCCCGTTAGATAACCTCGATAGTCAAAGTGCCTTCTAGGTAACCTACATAGTCCAAGTGCCCGCTAGGTAACCTAAATAGTCCAAATGCCCGCTAGGGAAACGACATAGTCCAAGTGCCCGCTAGTTAACCTAAATAGTCCTAGTGCCCCCTAGTAAACCTACATAATCCATGGGTCCGCTAGTTAACCTACATTGTGCAAGGGCACGCTAGTTAACCTAGATAGTCAAAGTGCCCGCTAGTTAACCTAAGTAGTACAAATGTCCTGTAGGGATCCTATATAGTCCAAGTGCCCGCTAGGTAACCTACTTAGTCCAAGTGCCCGTTCGTTAACCTAGATAGTCCAAGTTCCCGCTAGGGAGCCTATATAGTCCATGTGCTATCTAGGTAACCTAGATAGTCCAAGGTCACGCTAGTTAACCTACATACTCCAAGGGCTCGCTTGTTAACTTTGATAGTCCAAGTGCCCGCTGGTTAACCTAGATCGTCCAATTATCCGCTAGTTAACCTACATAGTCCAAGTGCCCGCTAGGTAACCTAGATAGTCCAAGTGCCCGCTAGTTAACATAGATAGTCCAAGTGTCCGCTAGGTAACCTACATAGTCCTAGTGCCTGATAGCTAACCTACATAGTCCAAGTGTCCGTTCGTTAACCTAGATAGTCCAAGTGCCCATTGGGTAACCTACATAGTCCAAGTGCCCGCTTGGAAACCTGGATAGTCCAAGTGCCCGCTAGTTAACCTACATAGTCCAAGTGCCTTCTAGGAAGCCTACATAATCCACGTGACCGCTAGGGAACCTTCATAGTCCAAGTGCCCACTAGGTAACCTACATAGTCCAAGTGCCCGCAAGGAAACATACATAGTCTAAATGCCCACTATGCAACCTACATAATCCAAGTGCCCACTCTGGAACATACATAGTCCAAGTGGCCGTTAGCTAACCTAGATAGTCCAAGGGCCCGCTAGTTGACCTACATAGTCCAAGTTCCAGCTAGGTAACCTAGATAGTACAAGTGCCTGCTAGGGAACCTAGATAGTCCAAGTGCCTGTTAGCTAACCTAGATAGTCCAAGTGGCGGCTAGGTAACCTACATATTCCAAGTGCCCGTTCGTTAACCTAGATAATCCAAGTGCCCGCTAGGTAACCTACATAGTGCAAGTGCCCACTAGGTAACCTCAATAATCCAAATGCCCACTAGGGAAACTACATAGTCCAAGTGCCCGCTAGTTAACATAGATAGTCCAAGTGTCCGCTAGGTAACCTACATAGTCCAAGTGCCTGATAGCTATCCTACATAGTCCAAGTGTTCGTTCGGTAACCTAGATAGTCCAAGTGCCCATTGGGTAACCTACATAGTCCAAGTGCCCACTTGGTAACCTGGATAGTCCAAGTGCCCGCTTGTTAACCTACATAGTCCAAGTGCCTTCTAGGGAGCCTACAAAGTCCACGTGACCGCTAGGGAACCTACATAGTCCAAGTGCCCGTTAGTAAACCTAGATAGTCATAGTGCCTGCTAGGTAACATAAATAGTCCAATTGCCCGCTAGGGAACCTACATAGTCCAAGTGCCCGCTAGGTAACCTAGATAGTCCAATTGCCCGTTAGCTAACCTAGATAGTCCAAGTGGCGGCTAGGTAACCTACATAGTCCAAGTGCCCGTTTGTTAACCTAGATAAACCAAGTGCCCGCTAGGTAACCTAGACAGTCCAAGTGCCCGCTAGTTAACCTACATAGTCCAAGTGCCTTCTAGGTAACTTAGATAGTCCAATTGCCCGCTAGTTAACCTAGACACTCCAAGTACCCAATAGGGAACCTACATAGTCCAAGTGCCCGCTAGGGAACCTACATAGTCCAAGTGCCCGTTAGTTAACCTAGATAGTCATAGTGCCTGCTAGGTAACCTAAATAGTCCAAGTGCCCGCTAGGGAATCTACATAGTCCAAGTGCCGGCTAGGTAACCTAGATAGTCCAATTGCCCGTTAGCTAACCTAGATAGTCGAAGTGTTCGATAGTTAACCTATATAGTCCAAGTGCCCGTTCGTTAACCTACATAGTCCAAGTGCCCGCAAGGTAACGTAGATAGCCCAAGTGCCCGCTAGGGAACCTAAATAATCCACGTGCCCACTAGGTAACCTAGACAGTCCAATTGCCCGCTAGTTAACCTAGATACTCCAAGTACCCAATAGGGAACCTACATAGTCCAAGTGCCAGCTAGGGAATCCTACATAGTCCAAGTGCCCCTTAGTTAACCTAGATAGTCATAGTGCCTGCTAGGTAACCTAAATAGTCCAAGTGCCCGCTAGGGAACCTACATAGTCCAAGTGCCCGCTAGGTAACCTAGATAGTCCAATTGCCCGTCAGCTAACCTAGATAGTCGAAGTGTTCGCTAGTTAATCTACATAGTCCAAGTGCCCGTTATTTACCCTAGATAGTCCAAGTGCCCGCTAGGTAACCTAGACAGTCCAAGTGCCCGCTAGGTTACCTACATAGTCCAAGTGCACGTTCGTTAACCTAGATAGTCCAAGTACCCGCTGGTAACCTACATAATCCAAGGGCCCGCTAGGTAAACTGGATAGTCCAAGTGCCCGCTTGGTAACCTGGACAGTCCAAGTGCCCGCTAGTTAACCTACGTAGTCCAAGTGCCCGCTAGGTAACCTACATAGTCCAAGTGCCCACTAGGTACCCTAAATAATCCAAATGCCCGCAAGGGAAACTACATAGTCCAGTGCCCCCTAGTTAAAATAGATAGTCCAAGTGTCCGCTAGGTAACCTACATAGTCCAAGTGCCTGATAGCTAACCTACATAGTCCAAGTGTCCGTTCGTTAACCTAGATAGTCCAAGTGCCCATTGGGTAACCTACATAGTCCATGTGCCCGCTTGGTAACCTGGATAGTCCAAGTGTCCGCAAGGAAACCTACATAGTCTAAATGCCCGCTAGGCAACCTACATAATCCAAGTGCCCGCTCTGGAACATACATAGTCCAAGTGCCCGTTAGCTAACCTAGATAGTCCAAGGGCCCGCTAGTTGTCCTACATAGTCCAAGTTCCAGCTAGGTAACCTAGATAGTACAAGTGCCCGCTAGGGAACCTAGATAGTCCAAGTGCCTGTTAGCTAACCTAGATAGTCCAAGTGGCGGCTAGGTAACCTACATATTCCAAGTGCCCGTTCTTTAACCTAGATAATCCAAGTGCCCGCTAGGAACCTAGACAGTCCAAGTGCCCGCTAGTTACCCTACATAGTCCAAGTGCTCAATAGGGAACCTATAATCCAAGTGCCCGCTAGGGATCCTACATAGTCCACGTGCCCGCTAGTTAACCTAGATAGTCCTAGTGCCCGTTAGTTAACCTAGATAGTCCAAGTGCCCACTAGGGGACGTACATAGTCCAAGTGCTCACTAGGTAACCTAGATAGTCCATGTGCCCGCTAGGCAACATACATAGTCCAAGTGCCCGTTCGTTAACTTAGAAGTCCAAGTGCCCGCTATGTAACCTAGACAGTCCAAGTGCCTGCTAGGTTACCTGCATAGTCAAAGTGCCCGTTCGTTAACCTAGATAGTCCAAGTGCCCGCTAGGGAACCTATATAGTCCAAGTGCTATCTAGGTAACCTAGATAGTCCAAGGGCCCGCTAGTTAACCTACATAGTCCAAGGCCTCGCTTGTTAACTTTGATAGTCCAAGTGCCCGCTGGTTAACCATATCATCCAAGTGCCCGCTAGTTAACCTAGATCGTCCAAGTGCCGGCTATTTAACCTATATAGTCCAAGGGCCCACTTGTTAACCTAGATCGAGCAAGTGTCCTCTAGTTAACCTACATAGTCCATGTGCCCGCTAGGTAACCTACATAGTGCAAGTGTCGGCAAGGTAACCTACATAGTCCAAGTGCCCGCTAGTTAACATAGATAGTCCAAGTGCCCGCTAGGTAACCTAGAGAGTTCAAGTGCCCGCTAGTTAACCTACATAGTCCAAGTGCCTTCTAGGTAACTTAGACAGTCCAAGGGCCTGCTAGTTTACCTACATAGTCCAAGTGCCCGCTAGGTAACCTACATAGTGCAAGTGTCCGCTAGTTAACCAACATAGTCCAAGTGTCCGCTGGTTAACCTAGATAGTACAAGTGTCCGCTAGGTAACTTACATACTCCAAATACCCGCAAGGACACCTACGTAGTCTAAGTGCCCGCTAGGCAACCTACATAATTCAAGTGCCCGCTCTGGATCATACATAGTCCAAGTGCCCGTTAGCTAACCTAGATAGTCCAAGGGCCCGCTTGTTGACCTACAAAGTTCAAGTGCCAGCTAGGTAACCTAGATAGTCCAAGTGGCGGCTAGGTAACCTACATAGTCCAAGTGCCCGTTTGTTAACCTAGATAATCCAAGTGCCCGCTAGGTAACCTAGACAGTCCAAGTGCCCGCTAGTTAACCTACAAAGTCCAAGTGCCCGCTAGGGATCCTACATAGTCCACGTGCCCTCTAGGCAACCTACATAGTCCAAGTGCCCGTTAGATAACCTCGATAGTCAAAGTGCCTGCTAGGTAACCTAGATAGTCCAAGTGCCCGCTAGTTAACATAGATAGTCCAAGTGCCCGCTAGGTAACCTAGAGAGTTCAAGTGCCCGCTAGTTAACCTACATAGTCCAAGTGCCTTCTAGGTAACTTAGACAGTCCAAGGGCCTGCTAGTTTACCTACATAGTCCAAGTGCCCGCTAGGTAACCTACATAGTGCAAGTGTCCGCTAGTTAACCAACATAGTCCAAGTGTCCGCTGGTTAACCTAGATAGTACAAGTGTCCGCTAGGTAACTTACATACTCCAAATACCCGCAAGGAAACCTACGTAGTCTAAGTGCCCGCTAGGCAACCTACATAATTCAAGTGCCCGCTCTGGATCATACATAGTCCAAGTGCCCGTTAGCTAACCTAGATAGTCCAAGGGCCCGCTTGTTGACCTACAAAGTCCAAGTGCCAGCTAGGTAACCTAGATAGTCCAAGTGGCGGCTAGGTAACCTACATAGTCCAAGTGCCCGTTTGTTAACCTAGATAATCCAAGTGCCCGCTAGGTAACCTAGACAGTCCAAGTGCCCGCTAGTTAACCTACAAAGTCCAAGTGCCCGCTAGGGATCCTACATAGTCCACGTGCCCTCTAGGCAACCTACATAGTCCAAGTGCCCGTTAGATAACCTCGATAGTCAAAGTGCCTGCTAGGTAACCTAGATAGTCCAAGTGCCCGCTAGGTAACCTACATAGTCCAAGTGCCCGCTAGTTAACCTAAATAGTCCAAGTGCCCGCTAGTTAAATTAGACACTCCAAGTACCCAATAGGGAACCTACTAAGTCCAAGTGCCCGCTAGGGAACCTACATAGTCCAAGTGCCCGTTAGTTAACCTAGATAGTCATAGTGCCTGCTAGGTAACCTAAATAGTCCAAGTGCCCACTAGGGAACCTACATAGTCCAAGTGCCCGCTAGATAACCTAGATAGTCCAATTGCCCGTTAGCTAACCTAGATAGTCGAAGTGTTCGATAGTTAACCTACATAGTCCAAGTGCCCGTTCGTTAACCTACATAGTCCAAGTGCCCGCAAGGTAACGTAGATAGCCCAAGTGCCCGCTAGGGAACGTACATAGTCCACGTGCCCACTAGGTAACCTAGACAGTCCAATTGCCCGCTAGTTAACCTAGATACTCCAAGTACCCAATAGGGAACCTGCATAGTCCAAGTGCCCGCTAGGGAAACTACATAGTCCAAGTGCCCGTTAGTTAACCTAGATATTCATAGTGCCTGCTAGGTAACCTAAATAGTCCAAGTGCCCGCTAGGGCACCTACATAGTCCAAGTGCCCGCTAGGTAACCTAGATAGTCCAATTGCCCGTTAGCTAACCTAGATAGTCGAAGTGTTCGCTAGTTAACCTACATAGTCCAAGCGCCCGTTCTTTACCCTAGATAGTCCAAGTGCCCGCTAGGTAACCTAGACAGTCCAAGTGCCCGCTAGGTTACCTACATAGTCCAAGTGCACGTTCGTCAACCTAGATAGTCCAAGTACCCGCTGGTAACCTACATAATCCAAGGGCCCGCTAGGTAAACTGGATAGTCCAAGTGCCCGCTTGGTAACCTGGATAATCCAAGTGCCCGCTAGTTAACCTACGTAGTCCAAGTGCCCGCTAGGTAACCTACATAGTCCAAGTGTCCACTAGGTAACCTAAATAACCCAAATGCCCGCTAGGGAAACTACATAGTCCAAGTGCCCGCTAGTTAACATAGATAGTCCAAGTGTCCGCTAGGTAACCTACATAGTCCAAGTGCCTGATAGCTAACCTACATAGTCCAAGTGTCCGTTCGTTAACCTAGATAGTCCAAGTGCCCATTGGGTAACCTACATAGTCCAAGTGCCCGCTTGGAAACCTGGATAGTCCAAGTGCCCGCTAGTTAACCTACATAGTCCAAGTGCCTTCTAGGGAGCCTACATAATCCACGTGACCGTTAGGGAACCTTCATAGTCCAAGTGCCCACTAGGTAACCTACATAGTTCAAGTGCCCGCAAGGAAACCTACATAGTCTAAATGCCCGCTAGGCAACCTACATAATCCAAGTGCCCGCTCTGGAACATACATAGTCCAAGTGCCGTTAGCTAACCTAGATAGTCCAAGGGCCCGCTAGTTGACCTACATAGTCCAAGTTCCAGCTAGGTAACCTTGATAGTACAAGTGCCCGCTAGGGAACCTAGATAGTCCAAGTGCCTGTTAGCTAACCTAGATAGTCCAAGTGGCGGCTAGGTAACCTACATATTCCAAGTGCCCGTTGTTAACCTAGATAATCCAAGTGCCCGTTAGGTAACCTAGACAGTCCAAGTGCCCGCTAGTTACCCTACATAGTCCAAGTGCTCAATAGGGAACCTACATAATCCAAGTGCCCGCTAGAGATCCTACATAGTCCATGTGCCCGCTAGTTAACCTAGATAGTCCTAGTGCCCGTTAGTTAACCTAGATAGTCCAAGTGCCCACTAGGGGACATACATAGTCCAAGTGCTCGCTAGGTAACCTAGATAGTCCAAGTGCCCGCTAGGCAACATACATAGTCCAAGTGCCCGCTAGTTAACCTAAATAGTCCTAGTGCCCCCTAGTAAACCTACATAATCCATGGGTCCGCTAGTTAACCTACATTGTGCAAGGGCACGCTAGTTAACCTAGATAGTCAAAGTGCCCGCTAGTTAACCTAAGTAGTACAAATGTCCTGTAGGGATCCTATATAGTCCAAGTGCCCGCTAGGTAACCTACTTAGTCCAAGTGCCCGTTCGTTAACCTAGATAGTCCAAGTTCCCGCTAGGGAGCCTATATAGTCCATGTGCTATCTAGGTAGCCTAGATAGTCCAAGGTCACGCTAGTTAACCTACATACTCCAAGGGCTCGCTTGTTAACTTTGATAGTCCAAGTGCCCGCTGGTTAACCTAGATCGTCCAATTATCCGCTAGTTAACCTACATAGTCCAAGTGCCCTCTAGGTAACCTAGATAGTCCAATTGCCCGCTAGGGATCCTTCATAATCCAAGTGCCTGCTAGGTAACCTAGATATTCCAAGTGCCCGCTAGTTAACCTAGATAGTCCTAGTGCCCGTTAGTTAACCTAGATAGTCCAAGTGCCCACTAGGGGACGTACATAGTCCATGTGCCCGCTAGGTAACTTAGATAGTCCAAGTGGCGCTAGGGTATGTACATAGTCCAAGTGCCTCCTAGGAAACCTAGATAGTTCAAGTGCCTGCTAGTTAACCTACATAGTCCACGGGCCAGCTAGTTAACCTACATATTCCAAGGTCCGCTGGTTAACCTAGATAGTCCAAGTGCCAGCTAGTAACCTACATAGTACAAGGGCCCGCGAGTTGACCTAGATAGTCCAAGTGCCCGCTAGTTAACCTAGATAGTCAAAGTGCCCGCTAGTTAACCTAAGTAGTACAAATGTTCTGTAGGGATCCTACATAGTCCAAGTGCCCGCTAGGTAACCTACTTAGTCCAAGTGCCCGTTCGTTAACCTAGATAGTCCAAGTGCCCACTCGGGAACCTATATAGTCCAAGTGCTATCTAGGTAACCTAGATAGTCCAATGTCACGCTAGTTAACCTACATACTCCAAGGGCTCGCTTGTTAACTTTGATAGTCCAAGTGCCCGCTGGTTAACCTAGATCGTTCAAGTGCTCGCTAGTTAACCTTGATCGTCAAAGTGCCGGCTAGTTAACCTACATAGTCCAAGGGCCCACTTGTTAACCTAGATCGTCCAAGTGTCCTCTAGTTAACCTACATAGTCCAAGTTCCGGCTACGTAACCTACATAGTGAAAATGTCCGCTAGGTAACCTACATAGTCCAAGTGCCCGTTAGCTAACCTAGATAGTCTTAGGGCCCACTAGTTAACCTACATAGTTCAAGTGCCCGCTAGCTAACCCAGATAATCCAAGTGCCCGCTAGTTAACCTAGATAGTCCAAGAAGCCGCTAGGTAACGTAGAGAGTTCAAGTGCCCGCTAGTTAACCTAGATTGTCCTAGTGCCCGTTAGTTAACCTAGATAGTCCAAGTGCCCACTAGAGGACGTACATAGTCCAAGTGCCTGCTAGGTAACCCAGATAGTCCAAGTGCCCGCTAGGGTTTGTACATAGACCAAGTGTCCGCGAGGTAACCTAGATAGTCCAAGTGCCCGCTAGTTAAACTACATAGGCCAAGTGCCCGATAGAAACCTACATAGTCCAAGTGCCCGATAGGGAACCTACATAGTCCAAGTGCCCGCTATGGAACATACATAGTCCACGTGCCCGCTAGGGAACCTAGATAGTCCAAGTGCTATCTAGATAACCTAGATCTTCCAAGTGCCCGCTAGTTAACCTAGGTCATCAAATGCCGGCTAGCTAACCTACATAGTCCAAGGGCCCACTTGTTAACCTAGATCGTCCAAGTGTCCTCTAGTTAACCTACATAGTGCAAGTGTCCTCTAGATAACCTACATATTCCAAGTGCCTGCTAGTTAACATAGATAGTCCAAGTGCCCACTAGGGAAGGTACATAGTCCAAGTGCCCGCTAGGTATCCTAGAGAGTGCAAGTGCCCGCTAGTTGACCTACATAGTCCAAGTGCCTGCTAGGTAACCTAGATAGTCCAAGGGCCTGCTAGTGAACCTAAATAGTCCAAGGTCCCGCTAGGTAACCTACATAGTGCAAGTGTCCGCTAGTTAACCTACGTAGTGCAAGGGACCGCTAGTTTACCTAGATAGTCCAAGTACCTGCTAGTTAACATAGATCATCCAATTGTCCGCTATTTAACCTACATATTCCAAGTGCCCTTTAGGGAACCTAGATAGTCCAAGTGCCCGCTTGGGAACCTACATAGTCCAATTGCCCGCTCTGGAACACACATAGTCCAAGTGCCTGTTAGTTAACCTAGATAATCCAAGTGCCCGCTAGTTAACCTACATAGTCCAAGTGCCCGCTAGGTAACCTACATAATCCAAGTGCCCGCTATGTAACCAATGTAGTCCAAATGCCCGCTCTGGAACCTACATAGCCCAAGTACCCGCTAGTTAACCTAGATAGTCCAAGTGCCCTCTAATTAACCTAGATACTCAAGTGCCTGTTAGCTAACCTACATAGTCCAAGTGTCCGTTCGTTAACCTAGATAGTCCAAGTGCCCGCTAGGTAACCTACATAGTCCAAGTGCCCACTAGGTAACCTAAATAATCCAAATGCCCGCTAGGGAAACTACATAGTCCAAGTGCCCGCTAGTTAACATAGATAGTCCAAGTGTCCGCTAGGTAACCTACATAGTCCAAGTGCCTGATAGCTAACCTACATAGTCCAAGTGTCCGTTCGTTAACCTAGATAGTCCAAGTGCCCATTGGGTAACCTACATAGTCCAAGTGCCCGCTTGGAAACCTGGATAGTCCAAGTGCCCGCTGGTAACCTACATAATCCAAGGGCCCGCTAGGTAAACTGGATAGTCCAAGTGCCCGCTTGGTAACCTGGATAGTCCAAGTGCCCGCTAGTTAACCTACGTAGTCCAAGTGCCTGCTAGGTAACCTACATAGTCCAAGTGCCCACTAGGTAACCTAAATAATCCAAATGCCCGCTAGGGAAACTACATAGTCCAAGTGCCCGCTAGTTAACATAGATAGTCCAAGTGTCCGCTAGGTAACCTACATAGTCCAAGTGCCTGATAGCTAACCTACATAGTCCAAGTGTCCGTTCGTTAACCTAGATAGTCCAAGTGCCCATTGGGTAACTTACATAGTCCAAGTGCCCGCTTGGAAACCTGGATAGTCCAAGTGCCCGCTAGTTAACCTACATAGTCCAAGTGCCTTCTAGGAAGCCTACATAATCCACGTGACCGCTAGGGAACCTTCATAGTCCAAGTGCCCACTAAGTAACCTACATAGTCCAAGTGCCCGCAAGGAAACATACATAGTCTAAATGCCCACTATGCAACCTACATAATCCAAGTGCCCACTCTGGAACATACATAGTCCAAGTGCCCGTTAGCTAACCTAGATAGTCCAAGGGCCCGCTAGTTGACCTACATAGTCCAAGTTCCAGCTAGGTAACCTAGATAGTACAAGTGCCCGCTAGGGAACCTAGATAGTCCAAGTGCCTGTTAGCTAACCTAGATAGTCCAAGTGGCGGCTAGGTAACCTACATATTCCAAGTGCCCGTTCGTTAACCTAGATAATCCAAGTGCCCGCTAGGTAACCTAGAGAGTCCAAGTGCCCGCTAGTTACCCTACATAGTCCAAGTGCTCAATAGGGAACCTACATAATCCAAGTGCCCGCTAGGGATCCTATATAGTCCACGTGCCCGCTAGTTAACCTAGATAGTCCTAGTGCCCGTTAGTTAACCTAGATAGTCCAAGTGCCCACTAGGGGACGTACATAGTCCAAGTGCTCGCTAGGTAACCTAGATAGTCCAAGTGCCCGCTAGGCAACATACATAGTCCAAGTGCCCATTCGTTAACATAGAAGTCCAAGTGCCCGCTATGTAACCTAGACAGTCCAAGTGCCGGCTAGGTTACCTGCATAGTCCTAGTGCCCGTTCGTTAACCTAGATAGTCCAAGTGCCTGCTAGGGAACCTATATAGTCCAAGTGCTATCTAGGTAACCTAGATAGTCCAAGGGCCCGCTAGTTAACCTACATAGTCCAAAGGCTCGCTTGTTAACTTTGATAGTCCAAGTGCCCGCTGGTTAACCAGATCGTCCAAGTGCCCGCTAGTTAACCTAGATCGTCCAAGTGCCGGCTATTTAACCTACATAGTCCAAGGGCCCACTTGTTAACCTAGATCGAGCAAGTGTCCTCTAGTTAACCTACATAGTCCATGTGCCCGCTAGGTAACCTACATAGTGCAAGTGTCCGCTAGGTAACCTACATAGTCCAAGTGCCCGCTAGTTAACATAGATAGTCGAAGTGCCCGCTAGGTAACCTAGAGAGTGCAAGTGCGCGCTAGTTAACCTACATAGTCCAAGTGCCTTCTAGGTAACTTAGATAGTCCAAGGGCCTGCTAGTTAACCTAAATAGTCCAAGTGCCCGCTAGGTAACCTACATAGTGCAAGTGTCCGCTAGTTAACCAACATAGTCCAAGTGCCCGCTAGTTAACCTACATAGTACAAGTGTCCGCTAGGTAACCTACATACTCCAAATGCCCGCAAGGAAACCTACGTAGTCTAAGTGCCCGCTAGGCAACCTACATAATTCAAGTGCCCGCTCTGGATCTTACATAGTCTAAGTGCCCGTTAGCTAACCTAGATAGTCCAAGGGCCCGCTTGTTGACCTACAAAGTCCAAGTGCCAGCTAGGTAACCTAGATAGTACAAGTGCTCGCTAGGGAACCTAGATAGTCCAAGTGCCTGTTAGCTAACCTTGATAGTCCAAATGGCGGCTAGGTAACCTACATAGTCCAAGTGCCCGTTTGTTAACCTAGATAATCCAAGTGCCCGCTAGGTAACCTAGACAGTCCAAGTGCCTGCTAGTTAACCTACAAAGTCCAAGTGCCCGCTAGGGATCCTACATAGTCCACGTGCCCGCTAGGCAACCTACATAGTCCAAGTGCCCGTTAGATAACCTCGATAGTCAAAGTGCCTGCTAGGTAACCTACATAGTCCAAGTGCCCGCTAGGTAACCTAAATAGTCCAAATGCCCGCTAGGGAAACGACATAGTCCAAGTGCCCGCTAGTTAACCTAAATAGTCCTAGTGCCCCCTAGTAAACCTACATAATCCATGGGTCCGCTAGTTAACCTACATTGTGCAAGGGCACGCTAGTTAACCTAGATAGTCAAAGTGCCCGCTAGTTAACCTAAGTAGTACAAATGTCCTGTAGGGATCCTATATAGTCCAAGTGCCCGCTAGGTAACCTACTTAGTCCAAGTGCCCGTTCGTTAACCTAGATAGTCCAAGTTCCCGCTAGGGAGCCTATATAGTCCATGTGCTATCTAGGTAACCTAGATAGTCCAAGGTCACGCTAGTTAACCTACATACTCCAAGGGCTCGCTTGTTAACTTTGATAGTCCAAGTGCCCGCTGGTTAACCTAGATCGTCCAATTATCCGCTAGTTAACCTACATAGTCCAAGTGCCCGCTAGGTAACCTAGATAGTCCAAGTGCCCGCTAGTTAACATAGATAGTCCAAGTGTCCGCTAGGTAACCTACATAGTCCAAGTGCCTGATAGCTAACCTACATAGTCCAAGTGTCCGTTCGTTAACCTAGATAGTCCAAGTGCCCATTGGGTAACCTACATAGTCCAAGTGCCCGCTTGGAAACCTGGATAGTCCAAGTGCCCGCTAGTTAACCTACATAGTCCAAGTGCCTTCTAGGAAGCCTACATAATCCACGTGACCGCTAGGGAACCTTCATAGTCCAAGTGCCCACTAGGTAACCTACATAGTCCAAGTGCCCGCAAGGAAACATACATAGTCTAAATGCCCACTATGCAACCTACATAATCCAAGTGCCCACTCTGGAACATACATAGTCAAAGTGGCCGTTAGCTAACCTAGATAGTCCAAGGGCCCGCTAGTTGACCTACATAGTCCAAGTTCCAGCTAGGTAACCTAGATAGTACAAGTGCCTGCTAGGGAACCTAGATAGTCCAAGTGCCTGTTAGCTAACCTAGATAGTCCAAGTGGCGGCTAGGTAACCTACATATTCCAAGTGCCCGTTCGTTAACCTAGATAATCCAATCGCCCGCTAGGTAACCTAGACAGTCCAAGTGCCCGCTAGTTACCCTACATAGTCCAAGTGCTCAATAGGGAACCTACATAATCCAAGTGCCCGCTAGGGATCCTACATAGTCCACGTGCCCGCTAGTTAACCTAGATAGTCCTAGTGCCCGTTAGTTAACCTAGATAGTCCAAGTGCCCACTAGGGGACGTACATAGTCCAAGTGCTCGCTAGGTAACCTAGATAGTCCAAGTGCCCGCTAGGCAACATACATAGTCCAAGTGCCCATTCGTTAACATAGAAATCCAAGTGCCCGCTATGTAACCTAGGTAGTCCAAGTGCCGGCTAGGTTACCTGCATAGTCCTAGTGCCCGTTCGTTAACCTAGATAGTCCAAGTGCCTTCTAGGGAACCTATATAGTCCAAGTGCTATCTAGGTAACCTAGATAGTCCAAGGGCCCGCTAGTTAACCTACATAGTCCAAGGGCTCGCTTGTTAACTTTGATAGTCCAAGTGCCCGCTGGTTAACCAGATCGTCCAAGTGCCCGCTAGTTAACCTAGATCGTCCAAGTGCCGGCTATTTAACCTACATAGTCCAAGGGCCCACTTGTTAACCTAGATCGAGCAAGTGTCCTCTAGTTAACCTACATAGTCCATGTGCCCGCTAGGTAACCTACATAGTGCAAGTGTCCGCTAGGTAACCTACATAGTCCAAGTGCCCGCTAGTTAACATAGATAGTCGAAGTGCCCGCTAGGTAACCTAGAGAGTGCAAGTGCGCGCTAGTTAACCTACATAGTCCAAGTGCCGTCTAGGTAACTTAGATAGTCCAAGGGCCTGCTAGTTAACCTACATAGTCCAAGTGCCCGCTAGGTAACCTACATAGTGCAAGTGTCCGCTAGTTAACCAACATAGTCCAAGTGCCCGCTAGTTAACCTACATAGTACAAGTGTCCGCTAGGTAACCTACATACTCCAAATGCCCGCAAGGAAACCTACGTAGTCTAAGTGCCCGCTAGGCAACCTACATAATTCAAGTGCCCGCTCTGGATCATACATAGTCTAAGTGCCCGTTAGCTAACCTAGATAGTCCAAGGGCCCGCTTGTTGACCTACAAAGTCCAAGTGCCAGCTAGGTAACCTAGATAGTACAAGTGCTCGCTAGGGAACCTAGATAGTCCAAGTGCCTGTTAGCTAACCTTGATAGTCCAAGTGGCGGCTAGGTAACCTACATAGTCCAAGTGCCCGTTTGTTAACCTAGATAATCCAAGTGCCCGCTAGGTAACCTAGACAGTCCAAGTGCCCGCTAGTTAACCTACAAAGTCCAAGTGCCCGCTAGGGATCCTACATAGTCCACGTGCCCGCTAGGCAACCTACATAGTCCAAGTGCCCGTTAGATAACCTCGATAGTCAAAGTGCCTGCTAGGTAACCTAGATAGTCCAAGTGCCCGCTAGGTAACCTACATAGTCCAAGTGCCCGCTAGGTAACCTAAATAGTCCAAATGCCCGCTAGGGAAACGACATAATCCAAGTGCCCGCTAGTTAACCTAAATAGTCCTAGTGCCCCCTAGTAAACCTACATAATCCATGGGTCCGCTAGTTAACCTACATTGTGCAAGGGCACGCTAGTTAACCTAGATAGTCAAAGTGCCCGCTAGTTAACCTAAGTAGTACAAATGTCCTGTAGGGATCCTATATAGTCCAAGTGCCCGCTAGGTAACCTACTTAGTCCAAGTGCCCGTTCGTTAACCTAGATAGTCCAAGTTCCCGCTAGGGAGCCTATATAGTCCATGTGCTATCTAGGTAACCTAGATAGTCCAAGGTCACGCTAGTTAACCTACATACTCCAAGGGCTCGCTTGTTAACTTTGATAGTCCAAGTGCCCGCTGGTTAACCTAGATCGTCCAAGTGCCCGCTAGTTAACCTAGATCGTCAAAGTGCCGGCTAGTTAACCTACATAGTCCAAGGGCCCACTTGTTATCCTAGATCGTCCAAGTGTCCTCTAGTTAACCTACATAGTCCAAGTTCCGGCTACGTAATCTACATAGTGAAAGTGTCCGCTAGGTAACCTACATAGTCCAAGTGCCCGTTAGCTAACCTAGATAGTCTAAGGGCCCACTAGTTAACCTACATAGTTCAAGTGCCCGGTAGCTAACCCAGATAATCCAAGTGCCCGCTAGTTAACCTAGATAGTACAAGAAGCCGCTAGGTAACGTAGAGAGTTCAAGTGCCCGCTAGTTAACCTAGATAGTCCAAGTGCCCACTAGGGGACGTACATAGTCCAAGTGCCTGCTAGGTAACCCAGATAGTCCAAGTGCCCGCTAGGGTTTGTACATAGACCAAGTGTCCGCGAGGTAACCTAGATAGTCCAAGTGCCCGCTAGTTAAACTACATAGTCCAAATGCCCGATAGAAACCTACTTAATCCAAGTGCCCGATAGGGAACCTACATAGTCCAAGTGCCCGCTATGGAACATACATAGTCCACGTGCCCGCTAGGGAACCTAGATAGTCCAAGTGCTATCTAGATAACCTAGATAGTCCAAGGGCCCGCTAGTTAACCTACATAGTCCAAGGGCTCGCTTGTTAACTTTGATAGTCCAAGTGCCCGCTGGTTAACCTAGATCTTCCAAGTGCCCGCTAGTTAACCTAGGTCATCAAATGCCGGCTAGATAACCTACATAGTCCAAGGGCCCTCTTGTTAACCTAGATTGTCCAAGTGTCCTCTAGTTAACCTACATAGTGCAAGTGTCCTCTAGATAACCTACATAGTCCAAGTGCCTGCTAGTTAACATAGATATTCCAAGTGCCCACTAGGGAAGGTACATAGTCCAAGTGCCCGCTAGGTATCCTAGAGAGTGCAAGTGCCCGCTAGTTAACCTACATAGTCCAAGTGCCTGCTAGGTAACCTAGATAGTCCAAGGGCCTGCTAGTGAACCTAAATAGTCCAAGGTCCCGCTAGGTAACCTACATAGTGCAAGTGTCGCTAGTTAACCTACGTAGTGCAAGGGACCGCTAGTTTACCTAGATAGTCCAAGTACCCGCTAGTTAACATAGATCATCCAATTGTCCGCTAGTTAACCTACATAGTCCAAGTGCCCTTTAGGGAACCTAGATAGTCCTGGTGCCCGCTTGGGAACCTACATAATCCAATTGCCCGCTCTGGAACACACATAGTCCAAGTGCCTGTTAGTTAACCTAGATAATCCAAGTGCCCGCTAGTTAACCTACATAGTCCAAGTGCCCGCTAGGTAACCTACATAATCCAAGTGCCCGCTATGTAACCAATGTAGTCCAAATGCCCGCTCTGGAACCTACATAGTCCAAGTGCCCGCTAGTTAACCTAGATAGTCCAAGTGCCCGCTAATTAACCTAGATACTCCAAGTTCCTGTTAGCTAACCTACATAGTCCAAGTGTCCGTTCGTTAACCTAGATAGTCCAAGTGCCCGCTATGTAACCTACATAGTCCAAGTGCCCACTAGGTAACCTAAATAATCCAAGTGCCCGCTAGTTAACCTACATAGTCCAAGTGCCTTCTAAGGAGCCTACATAATCCACGTGACCGCTAGGGAACCTTCATAGTCCAAGTGCCCACTAGGTAACCTACATAGTCCAAGTGCCCGCAAGGAAACCTACATAGTCTAAATGCCCACTAGGCAACCTACATAATCCAAGTGCCCGCTCTGGAACATACATAGTCCAAGTGCCCGTTAGCTAACCTAGATAGTCCTAGGGCCCGCTAGTTGACCTACATAGTCCAAGTTCCAGCTAGGTAACCTAGATAGTACAAGTTCCCGTTCGTTAACCTAGATAATCCAAGTGCCCGCTAGGTAACCTAGACAGTCCAAGTGCCCGCTAGTTACCCTACATAGTCCAAGTGCTCAATAGGGAACCTACATAATCCAAGTGCCCGCTAGGGATCCTACATAGTCCACGTGCCCGCTAGTTAACCTAGATAGTCCTAGTGCCCGTTAGTTAACCTAGATAGTCCAAGTGCCCACTAGGGGACGTACATAGTCCAAGTGCTTGCTAGGTAACCTAGATAGTCCAAGTGCCCGCTAGGCAACATACATAGTCCAAGTGCCCGTTCGTTAACATAGAAGTCCAAGTGCCCGCTATGTAACCTAGACAGTCCAAGTGCCGGCTAGGTTACCTGCATAGTCCTAGTGCCCGTTCGTTAACCTAGATAGTCCAAGTGCCCGCTAGGGAACCTATATAGTCCAAGTGCTATCTAGGTAACCTAGATAGTCCAGGGGCCCGCTAGTTAACCTACATAGTCCAAGGGCTCGCTTGTTAACTTTGATAGTCCAAGTGCCCGCTGGTTAACCAGATCGTCCAAGTGCCCGCTAGTTAACCAAATCATCCAAGTGCCGGATATTTAACCTACATAGTCCAGGGCCCACTTTTTAACCTAGATCGAGCAAGTGTCCTCTAGTTAACCTACATAGTCCATGTGCCCGCTAGGTAACCTACATAGTGCAAGTGTCCGCTAGGTAACCTACATAGTCCAAGTGCCCGCTAGTTAACATAGATAGTCGAAGTGCCCGCTAGGTAACCTAGAGAGTGCAAGTGCGCGCTAGTTAACCTACATAGTCCAAGTGCCTTCTAGGTAACTTAGATAGTCCAAGGCCCTGCTAGTTAACCTACATAGTCCCAGTGCCCGCTAGGTAACCTACATAGTGCAAGTGTCCGCTAGTTAACCAACATAATCCAAGTGCCCGCTAGTTAACCTACATAGTACAAGTGTCCGCTAGGTAACCTACATACTCCAAATGCCCGCAAGGAAACCTACGTAGTCTAAGTGCCCGCTAGGCAACCTACATAATTCAAGTGCCCGCTCTGGATCATACATAGTCTAAGTGCCCGTTAGCTAACCTAGATAGTCCAAGGGCCCGCTTGTTGACCTACAAAGTCCAAGTGCCAGCTAGGTAACCTAGATAGTACAAGTGCTTGCTAGGGAACCTAGATAGTCCAAGTGCCTGTTAGCTAACCTTGATAGTCCAAGTGGCGGCTAGGTAACCTACATAGTCCAAGTGCCCGTTTGTTAACCTAGATAATCCAAGTGCCCGCTAGGTAACCTAGACAGTCCAAGTGCCCGCTAGTTAACATACAAAGTCCAAGTGCCCGCTAGGGATCCTACATAGTCCACGTGCCCGCTAGGCAACCTACATAGTCCAAGTGCCCGTTAGATAACCTCGATAGTCAAAGTGCCTGCTAGGTAACCTAGATAGTCCAAGTGCCCGCTAGGTAACCTACATAGTCCAAGTGCCCGCTAGGTAACCTAAATAGTCCTAATGCCCGCTAGGGAAACGACATAGTCCAAGTGCCCGCTAGTTAACCTAAATAGTCCTAGTGCCCCCTAGTAAACCTACATAATCCATGGGTCCGCTAGTTAACCTACATTGTGCAAGGGCACGCTAGTTAACCTAGATAGTCAAAGTGCCCGCTAGTTAACCTAAGTAGTACAAATGTCCTGTAGGGATCCTATATAGTCCAAGGGCCCGCTAGGTAACCTACTTAGTCCAAGTGCCCATTCGTTAACCTAGATGGTCCAAGTTCCCGCTAGGGAGCCTATATAGTCCATGTGCTATCTAGGTAACCTAGATAGTCCAAGGTCACGCTAGTTAACCTACATACTCCAAGGGCTCGCTTGTTAACTTTGATAGTCCAAGTGCCCGCTGGTTAAGCTAGATCGTCCAAGTGCACGCTAGTTAACCTAGATCGTCCAAGTGCCGGCTAGTTAACCTACATAGTCCAAGTGCCCACTTGTTAACCTAGATAGTCCAAGTGTCCTCTAGTTAACCTACAAAGTCCAAGTGCCCACTAGGTAACCTACATAGTGCAAGTGTCCGCTAGGTAACCTACATAGTCCAAGTGCCCGCTAGTTAACATAGATTGTCCAAGTGCCCGCTAGGGAACCTACATAGTCCAATTGCCCGCTCTGTAACATACATAGTCTAAGTGCCTGTTAGTTAACCTAGATAATCCACGTGCCTGCTAGTTTACCTACATAGTCAAAGTGCACGCTAGATAACCTACATAATCCAAGTACCCGCTAACTAACCTATATAGTCCAAATGCCCGCTAGGGAACCTACATAGTCCAAGTGCCTGCTAGGTAAACTACATAGTCCAAGTGCCCACTAGGTAACCAAGACAGTCCAATTGCCCGCTAGTTAACCTTGACAGTCCAAGTACCCGCTAGGGAACCTACATAGTCCAATTGCTCGCTAGTCAACCTACATAGTCCAAGTGCCCGTTAGTTAACCTAGATAGTCAAAGTCCCTGCTAGGTAACCTAGATAGTCCAAGTGCCGGCTAGGTAACCTACATAGTCCCAGTGCCCGTTAGGTAACTTTGATAGTCCAATTGCCCGTTAGCTAACCTAGATAGTCCAAGTGTCCTCTAGTTAACCTACATAGTCCAAGTGCCCGTTCGTTAACCTAGATAGTCCAAATGCCCGCTAGGTAACCTAGACAGTCCAAGTGCCCGCTAGGTAACCTAGACAGTCCAAGTGCCCGCTAGGTTACCTACATAGTCCAAGTGCACATTCGTTAACCTAGATAGTCCAAGTGCCCGCTGGTAACCTACATAGTCCAAGAGCCCGCTAGGTAACCATGATAGTACAAGTGCCTTCTATTTAACCTACATAGTCCAAGTGCCCGCTAGGTAACCTAGATAGTCCAAGTGCCCGCTAGGTAACCTACATAGTCCAAGTGCCCGCTAGTTAACCTAGATAGTACAAGTGCCCGCTAGTAAACTTAGATAGTCCAAGGGCCCGCTAGTTAAAATAGATAGTCCAAGTGCCCGCTAGTTAACCTAGATCGTCCAAATGTCCGCTAGGTAACCTACATAGTCCAAGTGCCTGTTAGGTAACCTAGATAGTCCAAGTGCCCGTTAGCTAACCTACATAGTCCTAGTGCCCGTTCGTTAACCTAGATAGTCCAAGTGCCCGCTATGTAACCTAGACAGTCCAAGTGCCTGCTAGGTTACCTACATAGTCCAAGTCTCCGTTCGTTAACCTAGATAGTCCAAGTGCCCGTTTGGTTAGGGTTAGGGTTAGGGTTAGGGTTAAGGTTAGCGTTAGGGTTAGGGTTAGGGTTAGGGCTAGCCTTAGGGTTAGGGTTAGGGTTAGGGTTAAGGTTAGCGTTAGTGTTAGTGTTAGGGTTTGGGTTAGGGTTAGGGTTAGGGTTAGCGTTAGGGTTAGGGTTAGGGTTAGGGTTAGGGTTAGCGTTAGGGTTAGGGTTAGGGTTAGGGTTAGGGTTAGGTTTAGGGTTAGCTTTAGGGTTAGGTTTAGGGTTAGCGTTAGCATTAGGGTTAGGGTTAGGGTTAGGGTTAGCGTTAGGGTTAGGGTTAGGGTTAGGGTTAGGGTTAGCGTTAGGGTTAGGGTTAGGGTTAGGGGTAGGGGTCGGGTTCGGGTTCAGGTTGGGTTAGGGTTAGCGTTAGGGTTAGGGTTAGGGTTAGTGTTAGGGTTAGGGTTAGGGTTAGCGTTAGGGTTGGGGTTAGGGTTAGCGTTAGAGTTAGGTTTAGGGTTAGGGTTAGGATTAGGGTTAGGGTTAGGGTTAGCGTTAGGTTTAGGGTTAGGGTTAGGGTTAGGGTTAGCGTTAGCGTTAGAGTTAGGGTTAGGGTTAGGGTTAGGGTTAGGGTTAGGGTTAGCGTTAGGGTTAGGGTTAGGGTTAGGTTTAGGGTTAGGGTTAGGGTTAGCGTTAGGGTTAGGGTTAGCGTTAGCTTTAGGGTTAGGGTTAGGGTTAGTGTTAGCCTTAGGGTTAGGGTTAGGGCTATGGTTAGGGTTAGGGTTAGCATTAGGGATAGGGTTAGGGTTGGGGTTAGGGCTAGTGTTAGAGTTAGGGTTAGCATTAGGGTTAGGGTTAGGGTTAGGGTTGGTGTTAGAGTTAGGGTTAGGGTTAGCGTTAGTATTAGGGTTAGGGTTAGGGGTAGCGTTAGCGATAGGGTTATGGTTAGGATTAGGTTTAGGGTTAGCGTTAGGGTTAGGGCTAGGGTTAGGGTTAGGGTTAGCTTTAGGGTTAGGGTTAGCGTTAGGGTTAGGGTTAGGGTTAGGGTTAGCGTTAGGGTTAGGGTTAGGGTTAGCGTTATCGTTAGTGTTAGGGTTAGGGTTAGGGTTAGGATTAGCGTTAGGGTTAGGGTTAGGGTTAGGATTAGGGTTAGGGTTAGGGTTAGCGTTAGGGTTATGGTTAGGTTTAGCGTTAGCGTTAGTGTTAGGGTTAGGTTTAGGGTTAGGGTTAGGGCTAGCGTTAGGGTTAGGGTTGTGGTTAGGGTTAGGGTTAGCGTTAGCGTTAGAGTTAGGGTTAGGGTTCGTGTTAGGGTTAGGGATAGGGTTAGCGTTAGGTTTAGGGTTAGGGTTAGGGTTAGGGTTAGGGTTAGGTTTAGGGTTAAGGTTAGGGTTAGGGTTAGCGTTAGGGTTAGGGTTAGGGTTAGGTTTAGGGTTAGGGTTAGCGTTAGCATTAGGGTTAGGGTTAGGGCTAGGGTTAGAGTTGGGGTTAGGGTTAGGGTTAGGGTTAGCATTAGAGATAGGGTTAGGGTTGGGGTTAGGGTTAGGGTTAGGGTTAGCTTTAGGGTTAGGGTTAGTGTTAGTGTTAGGGTTAGGGTTACGGTTAGCGTTAGGGTTGGGGTTAGGTTTAGGGTTAGGGTTAGCGTTAGGATTAGGATTAGGGTTAGGTTTAGGGTCAGGGTTAGGGTTAGGGTTAGGGTTAGGGTTAGTGTTTGCGTTAGGGTTAACGTTAGGGTTAGGGTTAGTGTTAGGGTTAGCGTTAGCCTTAGGGTTAGGATTAGGGTTAGGGTTAGGGTTAGG